>NC_041381.1:451497543-451507901 GCF_002162155.2 Triticum dicoccoides | reverse complement strand
GAGGGTCGAGGGGTCGAGGGCCTAGGGTCGTCGAGGGGTCGAGGGTCTAGGGTCGTCGAGGGGTCGTGGGTCGAGGGGTCAAAGGGTCGAGGGTCGAGGGTCTCCGTTTAACAAGAATGCCCCCATTATGGATGTGCGCAAGTTGATCCATTTTTTCTGATCTCATCCATGGCTACATCATTTGCTAGAAGTAACAGGGTATGACGCTACGAAACTCTTCAAAATTGTTTTGGAATGGAGCTCCGGATAGGATGATTCGCTTTTTGGTACAGATTTCAGCAAAGGCCTTCCAAATAGCGATATTCGGAAGGCTCTTGCTGAACTTCGTACCAAAGAGCGAATTATCATATCCGGGACTCCATTCCAAAACAATTTTGGAGAGCTTCATACCATTATGCGCCTGTTACTTTCAGCAAATGATGAAGCAATGGTTTTCTTGAGACCAGGAAAAATATGGACCATTTTCTGCACATCCAGAATGGCGCCATCTTGCTAAATCCCTTAAAGGATAAGAGAATCTGAGCGGTCGATGATCGAAACTAGCTAGGGTAGGGGTCAAGGGTCACTGAGGGGATGAGGGTCGAGGGTCTTCGTTTAACAAGAATGCCCCCATTATGGATGTGCACAAGTTGATCCATTTTTTCTGATCTCATCCATGGCTACATCATTTGCTGGAAGTAACAGGCGTATGACGCTATGAAACTCTTCAAAGTTATTTTGGAATGGAGTTCCGGATAGGATGATTTGCTTTTTGGTATGGATTTTAGCAAAGGCCTTCCAAATAGCAATATTCGGAAGGCTCTTGCTGAACTTCGTACCAAAAAGCAAATTATCCAATCCGGGACTCCGTTCCAAAACAATTTTGGAGAGCTTCATACCGTTATGCGCCTGTTACTTTCGGGAAATGATGAAGCAATGGTTTTCTTGAGATCAAGAAAAATACGAACCATTTTCTGCACATCCAGAATGGTGCCATCTTGTTAAATCCCTTAAAGGTTAAGAGAATCCGAGCGCTCGAGGATCGGAACTAGCTAGGGTAGGGGGTCAAGGGTCGCCGAGGGGATGAGGGTCGAGGGTCATCGAGGGGTCAAGGGTCGAGGATCACCGAGGGGTCTATGTTTGCCACTATTAATATATCCATCTCTCATGTTTGTATATTAATTGCCATGTTGTAATATTTGCAGAAACTATGGATTAACAAAGAGACTTCGACAAGAAGAGATATTCAAGGACATAATCCGCGACGGAGGTGATGTCTTGTCATTTCTCAACGACCTCGAAGAAGGTCTGGAAGGAGAGGAAGCATGCTACGGTTATCAAACAATGGAGGAGGAAAGTCATGATCATGATGGTGGCTCCGGCGACCGTGATGACGGCTCCGGTGACCGAATGGAGTCAGAATCAGCTGTTGCAAAGTTCGGCGAGGTATATATATATATTAATTAAGCCTGTGTTGACTAGCTAATTGATGCATTAATTGTTTTGGTATGTACATATATTAACTCTTCTTTATTCTTTTATAGCCCTCCGGATCGAGCAAAACTTCGGTAACGAGACGAGGCCCGAAGAAAAAGTTGCGCCCGGATGAAAGGTTCATGATCACAGAAATCGCGCGCGATGGCCAACCGATTAAACCCCTCCAGACCAAGGAAGCATTTTCTTCTCAGTGAGGGGTTCTTGTTAGGGACATGATCCCGATCAGCATCCACCAATGGTATAATATTAAGAAGGAAGACCCTCAAATTTCTTTTGTCGAAGATAGACAAAAAGATGATCTTTGGACCGCGCTGAAGGAAAATTTCACCCTACCGGTAGAGGAGGATCCGGAGAAGCCAATTATAGAGCCATTGATCAAGGCTCATGCTCTTAAGAAGATGGTAGGTCTATTCAGGAGGTGGAAGAATGAGTTGAAATCAATGTATGTCGACAAAAACAAGACTCCAGAATTCACCGGCCAATTTGAGAAGATAAGAGATCACTGGCCCGCATTTGTGGCCTACAAGACATCAGAGAAGAGTAAGAAGATGTCAGCGATTAACAAGATAAATGTTGCAAAGAAGGAGCATCACCATCGCACGGGGTCAGGTGGCTACCTAAAGCCTAGTTGTTGTTGGACAAGGCTGAGCAGGAACTGATTGCTAAAGGGGTCGAACCAGAGACATTGCACTGGCCAGACCGCTCAAAGACTTGGTTCTTCAGGGTTGGGGGAACTTTGGACCCTAAAACAGGGAAGTATTGTTGGACGGACTAGCAACTTGCAATACCCATCATGAAGGTTTAGAAAGCAATCAAGGAAGCACAGGAAGGGACGTTCATTCCCGACAGAGAGAACGACGAGCTCACAAAGGCCCTCGGGAATCCTGAGCACCCTGGACGAACACGAGGCACGCCAGGCTCCGTTGCGTTGAATGTTGGGTTTCCCGACGCAGGCGGTTACAAAACCCAAGAGAGGAGGAGGAAAGTGGAGCAGAGCAAATTGCAGCAGCTTCTGGCAAGGGTACGAAAGCTAGAGGAATGAAAAGCTGTTGAGAACCAGCGACATCCTGCCCAAGCAGCTACCCCAGAAGCTACCCCGCCATCTCAGCGGAGAAGCAGCATGGCTTCCACCAAGCTCGTTCAGCAACCTGACTTCATGGGTCCTAGCTACCCCGTGGATTTTATCACGGATTCACACCAGTGCCACCTTATGACGCAATGGCTTCAACTCAAAGTCAAGGCGGCTGTCGGCTCTGTTCCCTCCTTCACCCGAAGCAAATTTTCACTGTCGTCCGATTCCACAAGGCTATGTTCCCTCCTTCACCCGAAGCAAATTTCAAAGTCAAGGTGGCTGTTGGGGAACGTAGCAGAAATTCAAAATTTTCCTACGTGTCACCAAGATCTATCTATGGAGAAACCAGCAACGAGGGGAAGGAGAGTGCATCTACATACCCTTGTAGATCGCTAAGCGGAAGCGTTCAAGATAACGGGGTTGAAGGAGTCATACTCGTCGTGGTCCAAATCATCGGAGATCCTAGTGTCGAACGGACGGCACCTCCGCGTTCAACACACGTACAGCCCGGTGATGTCTCCCATGCCTTGATCCAGCAAGGAGAGAGGGAGAGGTTGGGGAAGACTCCGTCCAGCAGCAGCACGACGGCGTGGTGGTGGTGGAGGAGCGTGGCAATCCTGCAGGGCTTCGCTAAGCACCGCGGGAGAGGAGGAGTACTTGGGAGAGGGGAAGGGCTGCGCCAGAACTTTGTTAAAGCTTCCATGCGCCTCCCCACTATATATAGGGGTGTAGGGGGCTGGTTTCTTGCCCTCCAAGTCCATTGGGGCGTTGGCAAAGGTGGGAGGAAAGAAATCCCATCATTTCCTTCCCCACCGATTGTTATCCCCCCTTTTTAGGGATCTTGATCTTATCCCTTCGGGATATGATCTTATTCCTTCTAAGGGGGGATCTTGGTGCGCCTTGACCAGGGGTGTGGGGCCTTTCCCCCACTACCCACATTCATGTGGGTCCCCCCATGCAGGTGGGCCCCACTCCGGAACCTTCTAGAACCTTCCCGGTACAATACCGAAAAATCCCGAACATTTTCCGGTGGCCAAAATAGGACTTCCCATATATAAATCTTTACCTCCGGACCATTCTGGAACTCCTCGTGACGTCCGGGATCTCATCCGGGACTCCGAACAACATTCGGTAACCACATACAAACTTCCTTTATAACTCTAGCGTCATCGAACCTTAAGTGTGTAGACCCTACGGGTTCGGGAGACACATAGACATGACCGAGATGTTCTCCGGTCAATAACCAACAGCGGGATCTGGATACCCATGTTGGCTCCCACATGTTCCATGATGATCTCATCGGATGAACCACGATGTCAAGGACTCAATCGATCCCGTATACAATTCCCTTTGTCTAACGGTATTGTACTTGCCCGAGATTCGATCGTCGGTATACCGATACCTTGTTCAATCTCGTTACTGGCAAGTCTCTTTACTCGTTCTGTAACACATCATCCCGCGATCAACTCTTTGATCACATTGTGCACATTATGATGATGTCCTACCGAGTGGGCCCAGAGATACCTCTCCGTCACACGGAGTGACAAATCCCAGTCTCGATTCGTGCCAACCCAACAGACACTTTCGGAGATACCTGTAGTGCACCTTTATAGCCACCCAGTTATGTTGTGATGTTTGGTACACCCAAAGCATTCCTACGGTATCCGGGAGTTGCACAATCTCATGGTCTAAGGAAATGATACTTGACATTAGAAAAGCTTTAGCATACGAACTACACGATCTTTGTGCTAGGCTTAGGATTGGGTCTTGTCCATCACATCATTCTCCCAATGATGTGATCCCGTTATCAATGACATCCAATGTCCATGGTCAGGAAACCGTAACCATCTATTAATCAACGAGCTAGTCAACTAGAGGCTTACTAGGGACATGGTGTTGTCTATGTACCCACACATGTATCTGAGTTTCCTATCAATACAATTATAGCATGGATAATAAACGATTATCATGAACAAGGAAATATAATAATAACTAATTTATTATTGCCTCTAGGGCATATTTCTAACAATCTCCCACTTGCACTAGAGTCAATAATCTAGTTCACATCGCCATGTGATTAACACTCACAGGTCACATCGCCATGTGACCAACATCAAAGAGTTTACTAGTGTTACTAAACTAGTTCACATCATCATGTGATTAAGACTCAATGAGTTCTGGGGTTTGATCATGTTTTGCTTGTGAGAGAGGTTTTAGTCAACGGGTCTGCAACATTCAGATCCGTATGTACTTCGCAAAGCTCTAGGTCATATTGTAAATGCTTCTTCCACGCTCCACTTGGAGCTATTCCAAATGGTTGCTCCACTATACGTATCCGTTTTGCTACTCAGAGTCATTCGGATAGGTGTTAAAGCTTGCATCGACGCAACACTTTACGTCGAACTCTTTATCACCTCCATAACCGAGAAACATATCCTTATTCCTCTAAGGATAATTTTGACCGCTATCTGGTGATCTACTCCTTGATCACCTTTGTACCCTCTTGCCAGGTATGTAGCAAGGCACACATTAGGTGCGGTACTTAGCATAGCATACTATAGAGGCTACGTCTAAAGCATAGGGGACGACCTTCGTCCTTTCTCTCTTTTCTGCCGTGGTCGAGCTTTAAGTCTTAACTTCATACCTTACAACTCAGCCAAGAACTCCTTTGACTGATCCATCTTGAACACCTTCAAGATCATGTCAAGGTATGTGCTCATTTTGAAAGTACCATTAAGCGTTTTGATCCATCCTCATAGATCTTGATGCTCAATGTTCAAGTAGCTTAATCCAGGTTTTCACTTGAAAAACACTTTTCAAATAACCCTATATGCATTCCAGAAATTCTACATCATTTCTGATCAACAATATGTCAACAACATATACTCATTAGAAATTCTATAGTGCTCCCACTCACTTCTTTGGAAATACAAGTTTCTCATAAACTTTGTATAAACCTAAAATATTTGATCATCTTATCAAAGTGCATATTCCAACTCCGAGATGCTTACTCTAGTCCATGAAAGGATTGCTGGAGCTAGCATACCTTTTAGCATCCTTAGGATCGACAAAAACTTTCTGATTGTATCACATACAACTTTTCCTTACGAAAACTGGTAAGGAAACTTGTTTTGACATCCATCTGCTAGATTTCATAAATGCAGCTAATGCTAACATGATTCCGACGGACTTAAGCATAGCTACGGATGAGAAAATCTCATCGTAGTCAACTCCTTGAACTTGTGAAAAACTCTTTGCCACAAGTCGAGCTTCATAGACGGTGACATTACCGTCCACGTCCGTTTTCTTCTTAAAGATCCATTTATCTCAATGGCTTGCCGATCATCGGGCAAGTCCACCAAAGTCCATGCTTTGTTCTGATACATGGATCCTATCTCGGATTTCATGGCTTCTAACCATTTGTCGGAATATGGGCCCATCACCGCTTCCCCATAGCCCATAGGTTCATTGTTGTCTAGCAACATGACCTTCAAGACAGGATCACCATACCATTCGGAAGCAGTACGCGTCCTTGTCGTCCTACGAGGTTCGGTAGTGACTTGATCCGAAACTTCATGATCACTATCATAAGCTTCTACTTCAATTGGTGTAGGCGCCACAGGAACAGCTTCCTGTGCTCTGCTACACACTAGTTGAAGTGACGGTTCAATAACCTCATCAAGTCTCCACCATCATCCCACTCAATTCTTTGAGACAAACTTTTCCTCGAGAAAGGACCCGATTCAAGAAACAATCCCTATTGCTTTTGGATCTGAATTAGGAGGTATACCCAACTGTTTTGGGTGTCCTATGAAGATGCATTTTATCCGATTTGGGTTCGAGCTTATCAACCTGAAACTTTTTCACATAAGCGTTGCAGCCCCAAACTTTTAAGAAACGACAACTTAGGTTTCTCCAAACCATAGTTCAAACGGTGTCGTTTCAACGGAATTACGTGGTGCCCTATTAAAGTGAGTGCGGTTGTCTCTAATGCCTAATCCATGTACGATAGTGGTAATTCGATAAGAGACATCATGGTACGCACCATATCCAATAGGGTGCAACTATGATGTTCGGACACACCATCACACTATGGTGTTCCAGGCGGTATTAATTGTGAAACAATTTCCACAATGTCTTAATTGCGTGCCAAAGCTCGTAACTCAGATACTCATCTCTATGATCATATCATAGACATTTTATCCTCTTGTCACAATGATCTTCAACTTCACTCTGAAATTAATTGAACTATTCAATAATTCAGACTTGTGTTTCATCAAGTAAATATACTCAACATCTACTCGAATCATCTGTGAAGTAAGAACATAACGATATTCACTGCATGCCTCAGCACTCATTGGACTGCACACATCAAAATGTGTTGCTTCCTACAAGTTGCTTTCTTGTTCCATTTTACTGAAAACGAGGCTTTCAGTCATCTTGCCCATGTGGTATGATTTGCATGTCTCAAGTGATTCAAAATCAAGTGAGTCCAAACGGTCCATCTGCATTGAGTTTCTTCATGCGTATACACCAATAGACATGGTTCGCATGTCTCAAACTTTTCAAAACGAGTGAGTCCAAAGATCCATCAACATGGAGCTTCTTCATGCGTTTTATACCAATATGACCTACATGGCAGCGCCACAAGTAAGTGGTACTATCATTACTATCTTATATCTTTTGGCATGAAAATGTGTATCACTACGATCGAGATTCAATAAACCATTCCTTCAGGTGCAAGACCATTGAAGGTATTATTCAAATAAATAGAGTAACCATTATTCTCCTTAAATGAATAACCATATTGCGATAGACATAATCCAATCATGTCTATGCTCAACGCAAACACCATATGAAAATTATTCAGGTTTAATACTAATCTTGATGGTAGAGGGAGCGTGCAATGTTTGATCACATCAAACTTGGAAACACTTCCAACACATATCGTCAGCTCACCTTTAGCTAGTCTCCATTTATTCCGTAGCTCTTTTATTTCGAGTTACTAACACTTAGCAACCGAACCGGTATCTAATACCCTGGTGCTACTAGGAGTCCTAGTAAAGTACACATTAACATAATGTATATCCAATATACTTCTATCGACCTTGCCAGCCTTCTCATCTACCAAGTATCTAGGGTAATTCTGCTCTAGTGGTTGTTCCCTTTATTACAGAAGCACTTAGTCTCGGGTTTGGGTTCAACCTTGGGTTTCTTCACTATAGCAGCAACTGATTTGCCGTTTCATGAAGTATCCCTTCTTGCCCTTGCCCTTCTTGAAACTAGTGGTTTCACCAACCATCAACAATTGATGCTCCTTCTTGATTTCTACTTTCGCGGTGTCAAACATCGCGAATACTTCAAGGATCATCATATCTATCCCTGATATGTTATAGTTCATCACGAAGCTCTTAGCAGCTTGGTGGCAATGACTTTGGAGAAACATCACTATCTCATCTGAAAGATCAACTCCCACTCGATTCAAGTGATTGTTGTACTCAGACAATCTGAGCACAAGCTCAACGATTGAGCTTTTCTCCCTTAGTTTCCAGGCTAAGAAAATCGTCGAAGGTCTCATACCTCTTGACGTGGGCAATGGCGACGGCGGAACACAGACGCAGCCGCTCCGGCTGCTCCGGCGCATCGTACCAGTCCGCC
This sequence comes from Triticum dicoccoides, assembly GCF_002162155.2. Lineage (NCBI taxonomy): Eukaryota > Viridiplantae > Streptophyta > Magnoliopsida > Poales > Poaceae > Triticum > Triticum dicoccoides. The sequence continues at coordinate 451,499,695 of NC_041381.1, read as the reverse complement.
TCCTTCTTCTCCGCCTTGTAAGCAACAAAAGAAGACAGCCGCAGCCGCTCCGGCTGCTCCGGCGTCTAGCAGTACAGCCAGAGGCGGGAGGCAATACAGATTCGGTCCATCGTCTCTCAAGCCTCTAGAGAAGTTACCATACAAGAGGAGCAAGGAGGAAAACCAGAATATTTGTGAAGGCCAAGTGAGGGACTTCTTTGAATCGGTAAAAACTAAGAAACATCCACCTCCGGAGGAGAAGTAGATTCGGTGAAAGCAAAGCGCACTTTGGATGCCCTGCAGCGACCATCACCGCCTACGCCGCAATCCAACTATGACCGCGTTATTGAAAGGACATAGAAGGAAGCAGAGCAGTCGGGAAGTACTTGCACTGATCAAAGGTTAGCAGAACGAAGAAGTGGGAAAAAATTCCCCAGCCCGGCAAACAAGCGAAGCAATCGTGTCCCCCGCTCAATGTGTCTAGTGATATTGTTGCTAAACTTCCAGGGATGTTGCCTGGTACCAATCCTGGAGATTACATGCCCGACAATGCACTTTTTGATACAATGGAAGTGGACACATTCAAATTCCGGCACGGGAAGCCTCTCGTCGAACCTGGTACTCCTCTAACAACGATGATGCGAAGATTCCATGCTTGGTACATGGACATCTGCAACAAGTTTGGGACGGATACTTTGAAGCTGAGAGTTAAAGAGGAGCACGACCTCGTTGGAATTGATCTGTTGTTTTTTCCATATGAGGAGTTCTTCCAGTTTTTCAATCAACATGCCCTCGATAAAACAATCATCACTTGCTACTTTCTGTAAGTACTACTTCTCTGTAATTAATTAAGTCTCTATATATAGCTCAGCTCTTTCATTGCATGTATACATAATTATCCTCAATACATTATGCAGATTGAAGATCGCCGAATTGAAGAAAAGACAAATATGTGATATTGGGTTCATTAACACAAATCTCATGGATGAATGGAATGTTACACATGATGCCAAACTAATTGAGGCCAACTTGCTTGCATCATTACTTAGAAGTCAAAACAAAGATATAATAATCTTTTCTTACGAATACAGGTGAGTGTTACTGTCTTGTGCATATTCGGTTTCACTTATTACTCAAGGTTATAGTAATGTAATTGATGAGTTATGCATGCGTGTGCAGCTTCCACTTTATTCTGCTAGAGATTAAGCTTGAGCAGGGACTAGTAACTGTCATAGACTCGAAACGACAAAATCTCGAGGAGTATGCGACCATGACTAAAATGCTAGAGAAGTAAGTTCAATCGATCATTATCGCACCATATCAGCAACTTTGTTCATTTTTTGATATCAAATAATTGTTTCGTTTGTCTGGCAGGGTTTGGAAAAATTTCACCGCACAAGCTCCGGGACTGCCGGCGGAGCTGCGATTTAACCACCCGAAAGTAAGTACTACTAGCTAGTTCCGTGCATCTCCCATTGATTCTAGCTAGTTTCATCAATACAATTTAGCATGCTTGCTTATCAGTTTGATTGACCTCTATTTCTTGTAAAGTGGTTGTGGCAGGAACCCGGGAATAATTACTGTGGATACTACATTTGCGAGTTCATCCGCCACACAACCTGTGAGCGGGGCTACTCTAAAAATCAATATGAAGTGCGTAAGCAATAATATTCACAATTTTATTTTATTACCATCATTTGTGTTTAGTTTCATTCATATATATGTATTGACCCCCTTATTCAAATTAGATGTGGAAGATGCGGGATGAACTCCTACCACAAGATCGCATACAAGCAATTCAAGAGAAATTGGCGGGATTTTTTCTTGACCACGTCATCGACAAGGACAGAGAATACCATGTGAAAGTTGAGTTCAGATGTTAGGGGATTGTGAGAGATCTTATATTGTATATACGTAGCCAGTAGCGTCGGATAGATATACGAAAACTTGTTGTTCGACCAATCTCTCGGAGAAGGAGAGGTCGAACACTTTTCTCTGTATATGTTCATGATCGACGATCTTCTGTACTTAATGGTTTCCTTCATTTGCTTATTAGCTAGCTAGCGTGTCGTGTCCTCTTTATACATATAATACGTAGTGTCGACCAAGCACGGAGATAAGAGAGGACACTTCTCTCTATTAGCTAGCTAACACAATATATGAAACCCCTAAA
>NC_041381.1:451480190-451497315 GCF_002162155.2 Triticum dicoccoides | reverse complement strand
TGCATGGAAGCCTTTTGGTCCCTGTTGGTGGCACCAACCGGGACAAAAGGCCCCCCTGCCTGGGCAAGCCGCAGTGGCCACGTGGAGCCCCATCTGTCCCGGTTCGTGGGCGAAGTGGGACTAAAGATGTTTGGCTTTAGTACCGACACTATAGTCTCGGTTCAGCAACCGGGACAAATCGGCCTTATGAACTGGGACAAATTGGGCTTTTTCTACTAGTGATATGTGGGAGGGGGCGCCACACATAACCACGACAATTGTTTAGCCGTGAGCGGCGCCCCCCTCCACCGTTTGCACCCTCGGTCATATTTTTGTAGTGCTTAGGCGAAGCCCTGCGGAGATAGCATCACCATCAGCGTCACCACGCTGTCGTGCTGCCGGATCTGATCCACCACCTCGCCGTCTTGCTGGATCAAGAAGGCGTGGACGTTGCCGAGCTGAACGTGTGTTGAACGCGGAGGTGTCGTACGTTCAATACTCGATCGGTTGGATCGCGAAGAAGTTCGACTACATCAACCGCATTACTAAACGCTTCCGCTTACGGTCTATGAGTGTACGTAGGCACATTCTCCCCCTCTCGTTGCTATGCATCTTCATGGATAGATCTTGCGTGTGCGTAGAATATTTTTGTTTTCCATGCAGCGTTTCCTAACACTTGTATTATGTGAACATTACTTTATCCATGATGTATTTATTCTTGAAAAGCAATTTTAATTACAAATTCATTTGAAAATGTCATGTGGTGACCATCTGGTATATTTTACCGTAGTAACCATAAATCGTCCATCGATAACGAAAATCTTGTTAACAACACAAGAAAACAATAAAGGAGTTTCACCAACAAGTCGGAATGAATGAAAATTCTCCTCCAAAGCAGAGTGAAAGGGATCCTTAGGGAAGGATCCTAAGTATTTCAAACTGTAAATAAAATTATATGCATAGGGGAGAAAAAAAGGTCTAAGGATCTCAAGCCCTTCAAAACCCCTAAAAAGGATAGAATCAAAGAAGCCGTAAGACTATGCTGGTTGGAAGTTGGAATCATGGAGTAATACAATACGATGAGTGAGAGTAGGGGTGACTTGGTTTGATAACACTAACCTTGATATATATATATGCATTTACAACATTCCAAAATTAGTTTCCTGCAATATGTTATCATATATGATTCTAAAAGCCACTAACAACATGCGTGATAACAGTTAAAAAATGGATTTGTTATGTTAACGAAGCACTGACTGCTGATATATACGATAAAAGGGCTCTTTTACTAATTCAAAATATGCAACGAGCGGATATAAAACATGATGAGCAACATCTGATCTATGCACAAATAGATAGCTGATACAAAGTTGTTGATATATAGCTGGGATCTCCCGAGGCACAATGGGAACAAAGCTTGAGTTAATCAGATTAAGCTCGAGATCTATAGACCAGATTATTCCATGCACGGAGCTGAGCAGGGGAAACGCGTGTTAATTAGGTTAAGCTTGTGAAATTAAGGAAGCGTGTGTTGAGGGGATTGGCCGTGGCGTGGGATGAGGAGGAAGACATGGCGGCTGGGAAGGAAAGGCTAGATGTGTTTTGGAAGGGAAGCTCTGATTACCATGTGAAATTACCCCTCAACAACCAAATCACCGAGAAGCTTACCCGTGAAAACTTCCTTCTGTGGAAGACCCAACTCCTTCCCCAGATACGTGGAGCCTCCCTCTTTGGATACCTAGATGGATCCATTGCCGAGCCTGAGAAAACCATCCCACCACCGACAAAGATGGCAAGGCTACGAGCATCCCCAACCCGGCGCACGCGGCCTGGGTTACCCAGGACCAGCAAGTGCTCGCCTACCTCCTGACCTCGATCACGAGGGAGGTACTAACGCAGATGGTCGCCGTGGAGACGGCGCACGCGGCATGGACCGCTCTGACGAACATGTTTTCGTCACACTCCCGCTCCCGCATCAACAACCTTCGGATCTCCCTCTCCAACCCCGAGAAGGGGACCCAGTCAGTCGCGGTCTACTTCACCAAGATGAGATCGTTAGCTGATGAGCTGGCGGCTACCACAAACCACTTGGCGAAGATGAACTGATCTCATACATCCTGGCTGACCTCGACCTAGAATACAACCCCCCGGTATCTGCTCTTGATGCTCGTACTGAACCACTTACGCTAGATGCATTGTACTCCCAGATGGCGAACTTTGATCAGCGCGTCGAGCTTCTTCAAGCCTCTGGCAAAGGCGGCTTCAGATCTTCAGCCAATGCCGCCACTCGTGGGCGTGGTCAACAGCGTGGTCGTGGCATGTCCCGTGGCCGTGGTGGCGGCCGCGGTGGACATGGACGTGGCTCTGGTGGTGCCTCTCCTGGCTACAACAACAATAGGGGGGCGCCCAGGACCAGGAGGACCAGGAGGACCGGCTGGTGGGGGCTTCCGCAACGACAATCACCCACACTGCCAAATATGCAGCAAGCCAGGCCACGTTGCCATGGACTGCTGGTACCGGTTCACGGAAGACTATCTTCCAGAAGAGAAGGTGGCCGGATCTGCAACAACCTCATCATATGGGGTAGACACAAATTGGTACACCGACAGTGGCGCTACTAATCACATCACGGGTGAACTCGAGAAGTTAACCACCCGTGACAAGTACCATGGAGGTGATCAGGTCCACACTGCTGATGGTACAGGTATGAATATTAGTCATGTTGGAAATTCCATTATCAGAACCCAAAATCAAGATCTCCATCTAAACAAAATTCTACATATTCCTACTGCCTCACAAAATCTCCTTTCCGTTCATCGTCTTACCCTTGACAATCATGTTTACATTGAGTTTTGGCCTTATTTCTTTTTTATTAAGGATCAGGTCACGGGGAGGGTGCTGCATCGAGGCAGATGTAGAGGAGGTCTCTATCCATTGATTCCGTCTAGGACGTCAAATAAACAAGCTTACGGTGTCACCAAGATATCTTCATCGCGTTGGCATGCTTGGCTTGGTCACCCTTCATTTTCAATAGTTCAACGTGTGCTTAGGAATAATAAACTTCCTTGCCATGGGGAGTTAGATGTTGAGTTGGTATGTGACTCATGCCAACGAGCAAAAAGTCACCAATTACCCTATCCGGTGTCTACTAGTGTATCTACCAAACCTCTTGAGTTGATCTTTTCTGATGTATGGGGAGATGCTCCTCTTTCTGTTGGTAGATATAAATATTATGTGAGTTTCATCGATGATTACACCAAATTCTCATGGATTTACCTTATTAAGAAAAAATCTGATGTTTCTGAGGTTTTTCAAAATTTCCAAGCACATGTTGAACGCCAATTTAATGCAAAAATCCTTGCCATCCAATCTGATTGGGGTGGGGAATATGAGAAACTAAACTCATTCTTCCAAAAGATGGGCATTGCTCATCATGTTTCCTGCCACCATGCTCATCAGTAGAATGGATCGGCTCAGAGAAAACATCGCCACATTGTTGAAGTCGGACTTGCTCTTCTTGCAAACTCCTCTATGCCATTAAAATACTGGGATGAAGCTTTTCTTGCTGCCACATATCTCATCAATTTACTTCCCAGTAGTGTTATCAATTTTGAAACCCCTTATGAACGTCTTTTTCACAAAAAGCCTACCTACAACTCTCTTCATGTGTTTGGATGCGCCTGTTGGCCAAATCTTCGCCCATATAATTCTCGTAAGCTTTCCTTTCGCTCCAAACAATGTGTCTTCCTAGGCTACAGTCCACGTCATAAGGGGGTCAAATGTCTTGATATATCTACTGGTCGCATATATATTTCCCGAGACGTCATCTTTGATGAGAATGTGTTTCCATTTGCATCTCTTCATCCAAATGCAGGCGCCCTCCTCCGGAAGGAAATCTTGCTCCTTCCTAAACATCTTCATTCATCCACTTCCTTTGATCACGGGGGAAATAATGGCAATGACCAAAGTAATGTGACTGATATTTGTACTACTCACACACCCTCTCCAGATGATGCAGGATTTGTGGACGATTATACAGGTGAAAATTTGGAACAGAATGATCCAGAATTGATGGAAAATGATGCATATATGGAAGAAAATATGCCCATATCGCATGTCCCGCTACAGGACAGCAGCTCGAGATCCGGTGTTGATCCAGGCGCGCGATCCGGAGGAGATACGAGCGCGCGATCCCAGAGCGCGCAATCCCATGAAGAAATCGGCGCCCGATCCGGTGCTGATGCATGCGCAGAGGAGGCAACGCGCAGCGGCACCCACCAACGTGACAGCTCCACGTTGACATCGGGTCCCGTGCGGTCGCCTGGCTCCAGTCTGCAGCGGATCCCGACCGGGCGGGTGCGCATGCCCTCAAGCGGAGGCAGCCAACACTAGGCTGCCACGTCGCCAGGCACATCATCGCCACTCGCGCGCGTGGAGCAGCCGATCCAGCCTGGGTCTGTGTCAGGTCCAGTGGGCTCACCTGGGCCAGGGCAGTCGCTGTCCAACAGTATAGATTCGGCGCATGCGCCTGATGTGCCAGCGCCCGGATCTTCTATGGAGGAGGTTGATTCCCAGATTGTGCAGACTCATGTGCGAGGTCGTACACGACTTCAGTCAGGGATTATGAAGCCACTGATTCCCTCAGATGGTACTGTTCGGTATGAAAAAAATTATAAAATAAAATATGGTTCATTTTGTTCAACAGGTGAGCCACAAAGTGTCCAAGAAGCATTGGATGATTCAAGATGGAGAAAAGCAATGGATGAGGAATTTCTAGCACTTCAAAAAAACAAGACATGGCATCTTGTTCCTCCAAGAAGTGGTAAAAATATCATAGATTGTAAGTGGGTCTATAGAATTAAAAAGAAATCTGATGGTAGCATAGATAGATATAAAGCCAGATTAGTAGCCAAATGATTTAAACAATGGTACGGTATAGATTATGAGGATACCTTTAGTCCAGTTGTTAAAGCTGCTACTATCAGGCTTGTTCTTTCTATTGCTGTATCCAGGGGATGGAGCTTGAGACAGCTAGATGTTCAAAACGAGTTTCTTCATGGTGTTCTGGAAGAAGAGGTCTATATGAGGCAACCACCAGGATATGAGGACAAGAACGCACCATTTCATGTGTGCAAGCTGGACAAGGCTCTTTACGGGCTTAAGCAAGCCCCAAGGGCATGGTATTCTCGACTGAGCTCAAAACTTCAACAACTTGGTTTCATTCCTTCAAAGGCTGACACTTCACTCTTCATGTTCAATAAATATAGAGTGATAATATTTGTTCTCATTTATGTTGATGATATTATTGTGACAAGTTCCTCTCAGGAAGCAGTGTCAGCACTGTTGAAAGATTTGAGTTCAGCCTTTGCATTAAAGGATTTAGAAGATCTACACTTCTTTCTTGGAATTGAGGTAAAGAAAATCAATGATGGTATTGTGCTAACACAAGAGAAATATGCTTTGGATCTTCTAACTAAAGTAGGTATGAAAGACTGTAAGGCAGCACCTACACCCTTGTCCAGTACTGAAAAATTGTCAGCTTATGATGGAGAACCACTTGGACCAGAAGATGGCATGAGGTATAGAAGTATTGTTGGTGCATTACAGTATTTAACTCTTACAAGGCCAGATATTTCCTTCTCAGTAAACAAAATATGTCAGTACTTGCATGCACCAACCACAGTTCACTGGACTGCAGCTAAGAGAATTCTCAGATATGTCAAGCACACAATAAACTCAGGTTTAGCATACAGGAAGTCATCTTCTACCTTATTGAGTGCATTCTCAGATGCAGATTGGGCAGGTGATATTGATGACAGAAGGTCAACAGGTGGTTTTGCAGTGTATTTTGGCTCAAATCTTATATCTTGGAGTGCAAGAAAACAACCCACTGTATCAAGATCAAGTACAGAGGCAGAATACAAGTCTGTGGCCAATGCCACTGCAGAACTTATCTGGTTGCAATCTCTTCTTAAGGAACTTAAAGTTTCTACAAGAGAAATTCCCTGTCTTTGGTGTGATAACCTTGGTGCTACCTACTTGTCAGCTAATCCTGTATTTCATGCTAGAACTAAGCATATTGAAATTGACTATCATTTTGTCAGAGAAAGGGTGACTAATAAATTACTTGATATAAGGTTTGTTTCTTCTAAGGATCAAGTTGCAGATGGTTTTACAAAGGCATTGCCTCAGAGAGACTTGGAGAACTTTAGGCGCAATCTCACCTTGACCAAGGTGTGATTGAGAGGGGCTGTTAGGAATAGTCTAGAGAGTTCTAGATATTCTGTTGTACTCGGTTTGGTTGAGATAAAACCAGAACCGAATCCTGCCTAGAGTTGTTTAGATTCATTCTTATCTCTTTATTTTCTTGTATCCCAAGTCTGTAACGATACTTTGTATACGCCTCAATCAGGGCTTGCTGATCCTATATAAACACGAAACCAGCGGCCTACTACGGTAGGTAAACACGCTTCCTTAATTTCACAAAGCTCAGGAAGACGAGCAGGTTATCTGAAGATTGAATAAGATTCTTCCCGCCTAGCTTGGTGCATCTACCAGCGTCGGATGGCGTGTGAAAGTGTGTCTCCGGCGATCTCATATGATTTTGTCAGTGGTTGCCTTTAAGGGATCCGCTCGTATCTGGCCTCCTTACATCTATGTCAGTGTGTTTTCAGGTTGGATCTTTTCAATCGACGCTTTTCTTCATCAGCGACGGTTCATGCCCTAGTGCGCTGGTCCTATGAGGCCTTAGCACGACGACTTTCGGACTGTCTACTACAAGTTTTGCCTCGCTCCGGAGAGGGATGGGGATTAACGGCGACACGCCTTCGTCTCACTTCAGTGTTTGTAGTCGTCCTAGGTGGTCTACGGATTTATATGTAATTATTATTATTTTTTATGTTCGTTGTACTGCCATGATGAGTTTTCCCACAATAAATAAATTAGGTTAGGCATGAAGAACATCCGAGGCGCGCGTTCGGTAGCAGCCGTGCATGACGCCTGTTATGTTCGCGTGGCGTGTGCTTTTGCGAAAGGAAGGCGCATGATCTATGGATTGATTGACCATGACCAGTACAACAGCCATGATGAACCGGGTACGCGACCGAATGATTCGAAACCGTGTGTGGCGCGCGCGCGTGCATGCAGAGGCAGAGAGATGCATGGATCGAAGCTAGCAAAACCTAGCGTTGGATTCTGTAATGATTTCGTCGCCTGCGGGCCGACGGAAGCTGGAGGCCTGGCCAGAACGACGGTCCATGGAGACTTGGAGCCAGAAACGAGAACCGGTGCAGCACTTCACTCCACTCCACTAGATTTTCAACTGCTGCTGCCATAGGCATGACTACCTCTCTGCAGCTCTGCTTCTGAACACTGACTGAGTTAAGACAGTCTCGCTGGCTGGAGCGATGAATTGCGATCATGGCGCGCACACTGACTGAATACTACCACTACAGTATATAGCCGGCTACGCACGTAAGCGGGTCGGCGCTGCATCATTGTCCAGGGCCCTTTCTTGGAAAGTTTATGGTCTACTGGTAAAAATAGAGGAGCGAGCACAGCAGCAAGTGAGGTCATGCATGCATGCATCCGGTAGTAAGTAGTAACTCGGTCGATAGATCGCCGAACCGGCGGGCCGGCCGGTGAGGTCGGTTTATACAATTATTATTACTGACGTGTGGCGCGATCTGTCCTCGGATTCCATATCTGTCCGTCACGCGCAGCAGATATTCTTGCAAGGGACCGATGCGTGTAGTGCGCGCTAGCACATGAAGTGCAGCACGGTCTGCGCAAACAAAAGACGGAGCGACCACTGAATTTTGGCATGCAGAAGTTGTTGAACAAATCCATGCAATTCTGGCTAGTTATATATCTCTCCGTTCCTAAATGTAAGTCTTTGTAGAGATTTCACTATAAACTGCATAGAGATGTATATGTTGTTATATTAGGCAAGTTCATGATTAATTCCAGTAAATAATTCATGACTAGAAGAGATACTAGCATGCAATAATCTAGCAAACTAGAAGACCAACAAGACATGCATAACAGCAGCAAACACGTAACAATAGCTGTAGAAACAGATATGAACAAAGGACGTTGGACGTACTGATCGTTAGCTATTATGGGTGCGACAGTGTTGATGACGATGTTGGCGACGATCTGCTGCTGACGGCGATGAATACGACGATGAGTAGTACCGCCCGACTTGGACGGAAGGCGATCCGTGATGACGAATTTGAGCAGTCGCGCACAACGCTTCCCAAAAACCTAATTCGTCCTCTCCCGGTGCAGGATCGCAAAGACGAACGGTTCTGGAGACCTGCTCTCCCACGCGCCGATGCACGCCGGCGTTTGGGATGGAGTAGACTACGATGGCGGCGCAAGTTGTGAGATGAGGCAAAAGCCTAGGTGTTTTTCGGTGTATCTTTGGCCGCAGCCGTTAGCTGTATATATATTAGGACCAGAGGCGGTATTGTGTCGCAACCACAATCCCAAACCGACTCGGTTTTTAATTCGTATACTTACCAGACAAGAAATCAAAAACTTGTCTGCCAAGACATAAAAATAAAACGACAAAAAGAAGCTACGCTCCTGTAAGGAGACGAACCGGATTTCGGCGGACCATTCACGCGCATGTCGCATGTACGCGCCGCCCCGCCCGGCCAGGCCAGGCCAGGCCAGGCGAGCGAGCGCGCGCGTGTGGTTTTTCCTTTCTCTTCTCACACACCACTTAGAGTGGTGGAGAGAACCCACTATATAAAGAGGTCCAACTCTTCTTCAACTTCCAAGGTGGGATTAAACTTAGCACCACCACTTGTCATTTTACACATGGGCTTTGAGATTTCAGAAATTGCTATGGGCCTAGCTCATTAATTCTAACAATCCCCCACCAGATCTCAAATACCCATTTAGAGATTTGCCTTCTCTCACCACTTGTTTAATATACCAGTGTTTCAGCAGAGACTGTTAAGTTGAACTTCTGCCTAGAACTTTAAGCTACATCCATTCACAACTTGACAATGAACTATGCCTTGAATTGCTAGTTTTGTGTGAACAGGTTTCACTCAAAGTCTTAACCAGTACCTGACCGCCAATAGGCTACCCCGCGGTTTGGAGCTTATACGTCATACTCCCTGGTCTCTTCGTGAGTTTACTAGAGATCACCCAAATCTCATAGACTGCGACGTTTACAGTCAGAACTCATATAGGTGTGTACTTTCAAGACTGCTCTGTAGGACAGCATCTTTGCTAATTATAGCCAATAGAACCACATTAAGGCATGTTGCCGACCTGCCTTACAGATCTGAGCCTTACAGCTCTGAGAGTTTTGCATCTTCACTTGGAGACGATCATAAGTTATTACTCTCCTCAGTTAACCAATAGCTTTTTCTTCCCAGATCCTAATTCACGGGATCTCCGATCACAAAGGTTGGGTTACTACTATGGTGTAACATCTATGGGTCTCATACCCATCTCCCTCGATGCAATATCTATCACATTTCGTGATAGTCCCTTTGTAAAGGGATCTGCCAGGTTTTTGTCTGTTTGTATATACGTAACAGTTATTACTCCGAAATTTCTCAACTTCCTGACAGACTTCAAACGTCTTTTCACGTGTCTTGATGACTTTGCATTATCTTTAGAATTGTTCACTTTAGCGATAACCGTTTCATTATCACAATTCATAAGAATAGCCGGTACAGGTTTTTCAACAACCGGCAAGTCCATCAAGAGCTCACGCAGCCATTCTGCCTCAACAGTAGCTGTGTCCAAAGCAGTTAATTCTGCTTCCATAGTTGACCTCGTCAATATGGTTTGCTTGCAAGACCTCCATGACACTGCGCCACCACCATGAGTAAATACATACCTACTTGTTGCGTAAAGTACATCAACATCGGAGATCCAATTTGAATCACTATATCCTTCTAGCACAGCAGGATGCCCTGAATAAGTAATTCCGTAACTCATAGTACCTCTCAGATAGCGCAAGACCCTTTCTAGTGCATGCCAATGATCATCACCCGGGTTGGACATGAACCTACTCAGTTTTCTCACAGCAAAAGAGATATCTGGTCTTGTAGCGCTAGCTAAGTACATGAGTGAACCGACAATTTGAGAGTATCTTAATTGATCTCTCGTTTCTTTCTTATTCTTTCTGAGTGTCACGCTGGGATCATAAGGTGTTGGAGAAGGCTTGCTATCCATAAAACCGAATCGGTTCAAGACCTTCTCAACATAGTGAGATTGAGTTAATGTAATCCCACTCTCATCCTTAATAAGTTTGATGTTTAGAATTACATCGGCTTCTCCCAGATCTTTCATGTCAAAACTTTTTGATAGAAAAGACTTGACCTCATTAATTGCATTAATGTTTGTACCAAAGATCAGTATGTCGTCCACATACAAACATAATATGACACTATTGCCCCCACCATGGCGATAGTAAACACACCTATCAGCCTCGTTAATGACAAATCCTGCAGAAGTCAAAGTTCTTTCAAACTTCTCATGCCATTGCTTAGGTGCCTGTTTCAGACCATACAAAGATTTTAACAACTTGCACACCTTTCTTTCTTCACCCTTTACCACAAACCCGTCAGGCTGATCCATATAGATCTCCTCTTCCAACTCTCCATTGAGAAAAGCTGTCTTTACATCCATTTGATGAATGATAAGACCATAAGAGGCAGCCAAGGAAAGTAACACTCGAATGGTGGTCATTCTAGCAACGGGTGAATAGGTGTCAAAGTAATCTTCGCCTTCTTTCTGAGTGTAGCCCTTGGCCACTAGCCGCGCCTTGTACTTATCAATAGTACCATCAGGCTTTAGCTTCTTTTTGAACACCCACTTACAGCCCACAGGTTTACAACCATATGGTCTATCAGTTAGTTCCCAAGTTCCATTAGAAAGAATTGAGTCCATCTCATTATGAACAGCTTCTTTCCAATCATCTACATCCGGAGATGCATATGCTTCTGCAATCGTCTTGGGTGTGTCGTCCACAAGATATACAATGAAATCATCACCAAAGGATTTTGCAATCCTTTGTCTCTTGTTCCTTCTAGGAACTTCATTGTTATCCTTCTCAAGGACTTCCTCATGTGATTGTTCGAAATATTCATCAGTTGTACTAGATTCAGGAATTATCTCAGAAGAAAATCTAGCAATGCTATGCATATCTTTCATAGGAAATATGTTCTCAAAAAATGTTGCGTCACGAGATTCCATTATAGTACCAACATGCATATTAGGTACTTCAGATTTTACCACTAAAAACCTATAAGCAATGCTCCGTTGAGCATACCCTAGAAAGACACAATCCACTGTCTTTGGTCCAAGTTTGCGTTTCTTAGGAATAGGAATATTGACCTTTGCCAAACATCCCCAAGTGCGCAAATAAGAAAGTGATGGTTTTCTCCCAACCCACTCCTCATAAGGGGTTTTATCTTTATTATTGTTGGGAACTCTATTCAGGACATGACATGAAGTCAATAGAGCCTCCTCCCACCATGCCTTAGATAAACCAGCAGTGTCTAACATGGCATTCACCAAGTCAGTCAATGTGCGGTTTTTCCTCTCGGCCACTCCATTTGATTGAGGTGAATAGGGAGGCGTCCTCTCATGAATAATACCATGTTCCTCACAAAATTCATCAAAAACTTTTGGAAAATACTCTCCATCACGATCGGACCTAAGACGCTTGATCTTTCTCTCTAGTTGATTTTCAACTTCAGCTTTATAGATTTTAAAGTAGTCTAATGTTTCATCTTTAGTTTGCAACAAATAAACATAGCAAAATCTAGTCGCATCATCAATCAAAGTCATGAAATATCTCTTTCCACCTTTTGTCAACACACCATTCATCTCACAAAGATCAGAATGTATGAGTTCTAGAGGTGCCAAGTTTCTCTCCTCGGCAGCCTTATGAGGCTTTCGAGGTTGCTTAGATTGCACACAACTATGGCACTTAGAACCTTTGGCAACTGTGAAGTTCGGAATTAAACTCATGATGGATAGCCGAGACATTAAACCAAAATTAATATGACATAAACGAGAGTGCCAAATACTTGCATCATCATTAACACTAGCACAAATTTGGTTTATTGACTTATTGCAAAAATCTGAAAGAGAAAAGCGGAACAAGCCTCTGCACTCATAGCCTTTTCCTATAAATTGTCCAAATCTTGACACGATTACTTTATTGGACTCTAAAACTACCTTAAATCCATCTCGACATAGAAGGGAGCCGCTAACTAGATTCTTGTTCATAGTAGGGACATGCTGCACGTTCTTTAGTTGCACAATCTTTCCCGAAGTAAACTTCAGATCCACCGTGCCAATGCCACGAACAGGGAAGAATCCCTTGCGACCTGATAAGAAGTAAACAGGGAGATGCCAGCACACACATGAACGTTAGCACCCGAATCAATCCACCACGAAGATGATTGAAATACTGAAAGCACAATAGGTAAATTACCATACCCATCAGTATTGCTAGCGGTTACCATGTTGACAGTCTTGGAGCTTGTTTTCCCTCTACGGTCTGCACGCTCAGGGCATTCCTTGGAAAAGTGTCCAGCTTCCCACAGGCATAGCACTCTAGCTCAGCCTTGTTGAACTTCTTCTTCTTGAAGGTAGTAGTCTTGGTAGGCTTGTTAAAAACAGGTTTGTTCTTCCCTTTGTTCTTGTTCTGTGGGTACCTCTGCACCATGTTAGCAGTAGGCTGAACCTCACTTCCTTTTTCAGTGGTATCTTTAGCCCGAGCTTTTTTTTCAACATCAAGAGATGCAATCAGATTTTCAACTGATATCTCCTGTCTCTTATGCTTCAGAGTTGTGGCTAAATTCCTCCATGAAGGAGGCAACTTTGCAATCATGCACCCAGCCACGAATTTGTCGGGTAGAACACATTTAAGGAGTTCAAGTTCCTTCACAATGCACTGTATCTCATGAGCTTGTTCAACCACAGAACGGTTATTCACCATCTTGTAATCATGAAAACTCTCCATGATGTACAGTTCACTGCCTGCATCTGTTGCACCGAATTTTGCATTCAGTGCATCCCACAGAATTTTTCCGTCGTTTATGTGCATGTACACATCACACAGACGGTCAGCAAGAACACTCAGAATGCATCCCACAAACATAGTATTGGCTTCCTGGAATTTTCTATGATCTTCGTCGGTCATTCCCTCTGGAGCATCAACACTAGCGTGGAAAACTTTCAGAGCAGTAAGCCAGAGCGTGGTCTTCACCTGCCACCTCTTAAAGTGCACACCGGTAAACTTATCCGGCCTCAGTGCATCAGCGAATCCAGCTATAGTTAACTCAGGAAATTGCCTAGAATTAGGTTTTTGGATTGTTGGAATATTAGGCAAGTTCATGATTAATTCCAGTAAATAATTCATGACTAGAAGAGATACTAGCATGCAATAATCTAGCAAACTAGAAGAACAGCAAGACATGCATAACAGCAGCAAACACGTAACAATAGCTGTAGAAACAGACATGAACAGAGGATGTTGGACGTACTGATTGTTAGCTATTATGGGTGCGACAGTGTTGATGACGATGTTGGCGACGATCTGCTGCTGACGGCGATGAATACGACGATGAGTAGCACCGCCCGACTTGGACGGAAGACGACCCGTGATGACGAATTTGAGCAGTCGCGCACAGCGCTTCCCAAAAAACCTAATTCGTCCTCTCCTGGTGCACGATCGCAAAGACGAACGGTTCTGGAGACCTGCTCTCCCACGCGCCGATGCACGCCGGCGTTTGGGATGGAGTAGACTACGATGGCGGCAAAAGTTGTGAGATGAGGCCAGGCGAGGCGAGCGAGCGCGCGCGTGTGGTTTTCCCTTTCTCTTCTCACACACCACTTAAAGTGGTGGAGAGAACCCACTATATAAAGAGGTCCAACTCTTCTTCAACTTCCAAGGTGGGACTAAACTTAGCACCACCACTTGTCATTTTACACATGGGCTTTGAGATTTCAGAAATTGCTATGGGCCTAGCCCATTAATTCTAACAGTATACAGATGCATTTTAAATTTAGATTCATTCATTTTGCTCCGCATGTAGTCCACCTAGTGAAATTTCTACAAAGACTTATATTTAAGAACGGAGGGAGTATTACTAAAACTGATTCTTGAAGGCAGCTCAAACACATACACATTCTCCCCGTCCCCGAAAAGAAAAGAAAAACGCATACACACTCGGTTTCAAAATGGACATATTACCATCTTGCTCTCTCTTTCTCTCTTGGCGCGCTGGTACGTAGTAGTACTCCAGTAGATTTAAAAACACGAGTAGGATGGAGCCATGCTAGCTGGATGGTGCCATTTCGCCATTGGTGTGTGGTTTGCGTGAGGAGCAAGAGATCGTCGGTCGAGGATGATGGACTATGGAATGATGGATGGAGGTGATAGATAGCTTGTGTTGACCCAAACCTACCTGCCCTAGCTAGCTGCAATCAATCCATCCGCACAAGCCCTTCCCGCGCCTCCTCCTGGCCATACTAGTGTAGATCGAAAAGGTTGGAAGGAAAAAAGAGAGCGGAGCAAACACCAGCTATCGCTGCAGTAGACGCTGCAATGCGTCTCTCCGTACGTAGTACTACTCTACGTCCGCGGCATGGCATGGCACGGCACTCAACTTTACGCCACTGTTACCCACTCTGCAAGCAAACAGTAAATAGGAATCGACTGATGGATCGATGGGATGGGATGGCTAGCCCACGCATGGATGCAACGCAAAGTAAAGTGTCTTGATCGCGTGTATATGTGCGTGCGGGAATTCCCATGATGATTGGAAACGCGCGCCCTAACTTCGCGGCCACCGCGAGCAGGCGAGCGATCGGGCCGCAGCAAACCCAGCGACGACGTACGCCAGTTGACCACCGTCACGTCGACATTCCGTGTCCTGCTCTCCGTAGCAGCATGGAGCAAACTCTCAAAAGACGCGTGCCATGCAAGTGTGCGTTGTTGGTTGGGAAAAGCATACGCATCAATGCATGCATGGGATGCACACAAACTTTAAATGCGTGATCAGTGGTCATGTTTATCTTACTGTATGTCATAACGTGTACTGTAGAAATTCATTGCCTTTTGTTTTTCACATGGGTCGGCCATGGCTATATTTCTATGAAAGCGTTGAAATGTGATTTCTTTTTGTATCACACGGCTAGGCAATGATGCATACACGAATGGTAATTCACTGGCATGAAGACATGGGTTCTGCCCACTAGGACTACACGTGTCGAAGTTAAGTCTGTCATTCTGCAGGGGTCAACGGTGCTCAGATCAAATGTTCATGTCACCATGACGTTGCTCAAAGTGATCTGCAGTTGCAGAATACGTATACAGCAATGGGAGTTCACGGGTTAAGTATACTTCCTCCGACCGAAAATACTTGTCGGATAAATAAAAATATTTGTCAAAGAAATGGATTGTTTTTGGACGGAGCGAGTATGTAAGGCTGCATGTCGTTGGCAGTTTTGTTCTTGCAGGCAAAGAATTGGGAAATTGCTTCCAAACGAAATAGAGGCGTTTGACTAAGACAAGTAGAAAAAAATATTATGAAACAAATGCATCTATGAGAAGAGAGGACAAGAGAGAAACAAGTTTTTGTCTTGAGCTGAAATGAGAAAGTAGTGTTGTACGTAGGGAAAATACACAGGAGTTCCTGGATGCTCCACACCCCTATACGGATATTAAACGTAAAAAATAACCAAAAGAAATCTGAAATTTGGGATATCAAACATGGGTTCTCAATCTACTTCCGTGTTAAATTTCGTGAAAAAATATAAGGAAACGTATCTGCGGCGAAGGAAATACTATCCGAATAAAAATCCATCCAAACAGTTTTTTCTATACATAGGATTTTTTTTTTGCCCTTTTTGCCATGAATACGTTTTCTGGTCACGAAATTTCACATGGGAGTAGATCGGGTACCCGGGTTTGATATCCCAAAATCTCAGATTTTTTTTTCATTTCTCGGTATTTTTTTGAATCTAATGTTCGTATAGGGTGTGGAGCAACCGGTGCTACAAATCCGCTTCATGTACGTAGTTTGTAGTTAAAGTTATAATTACAAACTTTGAAAATCCTATGCTATAATCTACAGTGCCACAGAAGTTTATCCCAAAGCACTCCAACATTACCATATTAGTTAATCTAGTTTCCCTTCAACATATATGTATATATGAACCTTAAGGACCGATCGATGACAGAGAGAGACACGCCCATCACGAAGTAAAAGAATCTCATAGCCCACTACGCTACACAGCACACCGCGGTATGGCTATAGCTTTGGCGTTTGGGTGAAAGCTAGCTGGGTAGATCGAAGTGCATCATCATAACTTGGCCGCTCGCCGTCGCCAAACACTCAATCACCTGGAATTGGACGGTTGCTTGCTCTGTTCTCGCAGCCTGTCCTGCCACGCCCCTCTTCGGCTCAGAACCAGTCTATCTATCCTGACCATGATGACATGCGAGAGGACAGAGACACTTCTCCTATCTACACTAGATCTCTTGATGATGCAAGCAAGGCAAGGGAGGGCGTGGCCTTGAGAAATGGCTTTTCTAATTTGGCCCTTTGGGGCAGACATGGCGCTAGCTTCAGTGCCACTGTTACGGGGTAGTTAGCTTAGGGCATCTCTAACGTATCTTGCTTAACTTTAATACTCCATCCCATCCCTTATTCTAGTAAAAAACTTACTTTTAAAGATTAAACCTTTTTTTTCATCTAGCAGATCTGCAAAACTTAAATCCCCAACTTTTTCTTGCCGGTTCATCCAAATATTTGCTCAACCAATTGAAATAAAAGCATCACATCATGAAACAATTCAAATGCACCACATCATAATTCAACTACGAGCATAAATAAAGTTCATCCAATCCAACATATAACTAAACATAACCATAAGGCAGGTGGACGGACGGGCTATCGTTTGAGCGCGGGGCAGCCGCATGCACCGGGAAGCAGCGAGGGCGACGCTCCTCGGTCGGGGTGCCGTTTGAATGCCTAAGAGGTCGCGTCGCTCTGAGCCGGCACGAATGCGGCGCTGGTGCTCTAGAGCGGCATTGACCTTTTCGGGCGGGAACGCACGCGGCCGCGGGTGTTTTTCTTTTTGTGCCAGATTAGTC
>NC_041381.1:451479339-451480011 GCF_002162155.2 Triticum dicoccoides | reverse complement strand
CTCTGGTTTGCGGAAAAAGTGATGGCAAAACATGTTCACACCACGTAGTCCAGACGGTTGCGAGTGATTTGAGGGTCGGCGTTGGAGATGCCCTTAGCCAAGATGCCCCCACGAGTTAACTTTCAATATTGTCTTGCCCTCTCGTCTAACTTGCTAAGTTCCATGAACATGATAGCACGTTACTCAAGCACCATCTTTTCTTTTTCATCGGCCTCCAATGTAAGCCTTTCCTCCCCATTCCCATTCTTTTTTTCCTCATTCTCCAATGCAACCATTTCCACCTCAAGTTCAAGTCTTTTTCTTCCGCGTGCACCTTTCTCTCCTTGGCCACTACCTTTGCCTTCCATAGTTCCACCTCCCCTCCTCCATCATCTTCATCTCGTAGAAGCAAGTAATCTTCTCCTCCTTTTGATCGGCCGCCAATGCCCTCTTCTCCTGCACCATCGCAATCAACTCTTCCTTGTATGCTCCAACACCCTCATTCTTCTTGCCTAGCTTTGCATTTTTTTGTTCATCCAGACGGGCATGGGGAGTTGATGGGTTCTCTATCCATTCATCATCATCAACAAGGGTATTAAGCCTATGCCTCTTGGTGGTGTTTCAAAGTTCCTTCTTTCTCACTTCTCATTTCTAACAAGCTCCTTGTAATTCCACCTCCCCAATTAGCGCTCC
>NC_041381.1:451472164-451479229 GCF_002162155.2 Triticum dicoccoides | reverse complement strand
CACGCGCCGCAGCCTCCAACCCTCTCCTCCCACTCCCACTCCCCCGCCGCCGGGCAAAGCCCTGCCGACGTTGGTGGCAGCGGGCTCTCCTCCATTCGGCGCGGTGTGGGGTTGGCGCGGGACAACACCTACGCGCGGATGCGCGCGGCCATGCAGGGCGGCGCGGCGCGGCTGCGTCTGGGTGGCCGGACGGCGGCGCTCTAGCGCGGAGGCGCGGGTGGCTGCAGCTCCGCGACCAGGTGGGGCGTGCTTGCAAGGGCCGGTTGTGGTGAGCTCCTCGTTCCAGATCTGGATCGAGGGGATTCTCCAGCCTGCTGTAGGCGGGCGGCGCGGGCTGTGGCGGCATGGGCTGGCCAGGGCCGGTGGTCTCGGCTACTGGTGGTGGTTGGCGCGGTGGTGTGCCATGGAGGGGTGGTCCGGTGGCGGTTGCAGCTGGAGTTGCCTAGTCCGGGGGCACGGATGGTGCGTGTCGGTGGGGCGGCGGTGCTTGGAGCTGGGTGTCGGCCCCCCGTCGGTGGCGCTGGGTGGTGGCAGCGGGCCTCCTTCCCCTGGCTCAAGGCCGAAGGCATGGCTGTGAGCTGGGGCTCGCGCTCGGGCGGATTTGGAAGGGGCCCGGGACGAGTCGGAGTTTCCGCTCCCGGTAGGTGTCCCTGGGCTCGATCGAGACGTGCCCGTGGGCGCTGAGGTCTCTCACCTCGCGGGTACGGTGGATGCTAGTGGTGGTCGGGGCTTCGCAACTCTGTCAGGCAGATCGGCATCAACGACCACGGACATGACATCGTGCGAGCGCGCTCGGCGACGGCCGTCGGGAGTCACGGGGTAGTGTATCCCCCGGTCCACCAAGACAGGCTGGAGACGCAGGCGTGGGTGCCTCCTACTGTGGAGGCATCGACCCATACTCCGAGACTAATGCCAGGCTAGGAGTGAAAGGATATCCCTTTTACTCCTCCTACCGAGGTGGATGCACCATGACGTGGACGTTTTCTAGAGCCTTGGACATGGATGCCGGGGTGGCGGCCCCGGAAGGCGGTCCGCATGGTTGGCTCTTCGGCGGGCACCATGGCGGCGGTGATGGCATTCTCTCTTGGTCGTGTGGGCGGCGAGAGGTGATGTAGTGAGTGGCTTGGGCGCACTATTTATCTTTGACGATGGCAGCGCCCTGATCCGGATCTGGAGTTCTGGGCGCATCGCGCTGGCCCTGGAGACCTCGTTTGGTGACGCGGGGAAGTTGCCGAGCGAAAGCTCCGTGCTTTGTCGCGACGACGATGACACTCGTGGGCGCCATTATCTTCCTGAAGAGGTCGTCGTGGTGCTCCTCTCCATGTCCGGGTTCCGGGTGAAAACATATGTCTATTCGGGACTCGACAACGGTGACGCTTAGCACTGTTCTCCCTCCTGGGGGCGTTGTTGTGGAACTTAGTTGATATAGGGCTTCGTGTGGTGTTGCTCAGTTCCTTCTGTACTCTATTTTGGTAGCGTTGTCGCATGTGTGGTGCTTGGTACGGTTAGCCTGGGATCAGCATTGTTTGAGGGTTACCCCATCCTCTTGTATCATTCAACCGTGTACTCTATGTGGTTGGTGCTTTATATATAAAGCGGGGCGAAAGCCTATTTTGAGACAATGATGCAAAGTGAAGCCTTTGAAGTTGTTTCTCTTGTTCCTTTGCTTGTAAAGAGCTTGAATTACGGGCTCATACTCATGCTTAGACACTCAACTTGGTGGTGCTAGGTCGACTTGATCGACACATACGGACTACCAGTTCCAATGGTCTTGGATCACACTTCAACTATGAGTTGGAGACTTGATTGTGTGGTTGGAGGGAATGGACACATGTCTACTGTAGAAGTCCTCGATCCTCACCCAAAATCAGCCCTTTACTTGATAGATCCCGATTGTGGTATCAAGAGAGATGTTCATCCAGGCAACACACAAAGCTACATCTTCCTCGGTCATGTAGTTGCACAGTCGTCTAGTCTTCCTTTTCCATGTTTGGGTGTCCAACTCTTCCAACTTGTCCTCCTCGACCTCATCATTTGTCGTCATCTCTTCGCTATGTGGCATGGTCATGGAAATATCATCAAGGTCAACTATGCAGCTTGCATTGAGTTGTTCCATGAAATCGTCTGCAATATCATCCAATTGCTCACTACAATGGCAAAGAAAAAAGTCTAGCAGTCATGCATCATTTAGCTGAGCAATTGCAAAAACAAAAGAAAAAAAATACCTTGCGAGCATTTCCTCGAGCAACCCGGCCTCACTCCTTGTCTCGTCTGAATCTGGATCCTCTTCGGCCATCAAATGTGGAGAGGTTGGCTTTGCCACTGTATGAGCCCGAGGGGTAGGCGCCTTAAGTCCTGCATGTGCAAATGATTTGGTTGTTGCATTTTCAAAGTATAAGTATCGATCTCATAGAGAGCTTGAAAAATGGTCCTTTGCCTCTTATAGAGGTTCATCAGAATGTGCCTGCAAATTGATTTTGATTCCAACCAATAGTAGGGCGAAAGTGGAAATATTGCAAGAGTGTGTGAACATGAAATGATGTGTGCTAGAATAGTAACTAAGAACAAGAGTAATGGAAGTAATGTAAACATCAGTAGGGCTAAAGGTGTTCTTCAGGTGTCAGGATGCACCACTAGTATTCATGCGACTTAATTATGCGAAAGCATAATTCTTTGTTCATATATGCAACCCTTGTTATATCTTTGTGTCATATGGTCAGAGCCAAATTAAGATAGGTGCATACAATTGTAGATCCATATCATGCACATGACCATCATCTCTCCGCCAACCGGTAATGACGACGATGATTAAGGTTAAGGGTCTTTCCATGGACGCGACATAAATCTTTTGGGTCAGAGCCGTTCCCAATACAAAAGATCCACTAAGAAGAGAGGTAATTTCTATCACCGTAGTACCTCAACTTCCTACTTCACAATTAGTAATATCCTTCAAGTCCACTAGGGCTAAATGTGGTAGGGTCGGCATTCAAACAATGTCATGAAGATAATTAACACAAAGATATAACATAGATCGAATATCATATTGGTGTTCAGTTCATACAAATATTAGAATTCCTCCATGTCACCGACAACTACGGAACTATTGAGACATTGATTTAGAAGACATCATTGTGGTAGAACACAACCAATGCTGGTCGTTGTAGCTTGCTCTTAGTTGCACTTTTTTCGTGAAAAGCATATAAGTAGAAATTTGGAACCTTCCCCCAATTGAGAGTAGATTTTTTTTATCTAACCCATCAAGATTTACATCAACATTCGTGCCCTCTCAACATCAACATCTAGCATAAGTAATGTGAGATACGCTCAGTTCACTCAACTTGAAACATTTAGTGGGTGTAAATAATGCTATAAAGTTATAACCGCTCAAAACTCACCAACATATATTTTCGTTTATGTTCCATATATAAAACATACAAGAGACAAATAGCGTACACTTTCACTTTGCCGAGGACATACTATATTTTGAAATTTATAAGTTTTTCCAAATTATCAATTCATAGTATTTCTTGTGCAGTGTATGGAGACGTTAAGTGAATACATTTTCGCTTTACAAAGATAGTGGTCTCTTCACCAATCTTTTTTTAATCTTGAAATATAAAGACCATTGCCCAAATTCTATCTAGCATGAAGTAGTTAATAAACTTGTTGATGGTGGACTTTCTATCCTTCAATATGCCGACGATACAGTTTTATTTATGGACCATGACTTAGAAAAAGCAAGAAATCTGAAATTAATTTTGTCAGCATTCGAGCATTTTCGGGTCTTAAGATAAACTTCCATAAAAGAGAATTCTTTTGCTTTGGCGAGGCTCAAGATGAGGCTCACCTGTATGTTGAATTGTTCGGCTGCGGGCAAGGCCAGTTTTTACTTAGATATTTGGGGATACCGATACATTATCAGAGACTCACAAATGCTGAATGGAAACACGTCGAGGAGGGACTACAAAAAGGTTAAGCCGTTGGAAAGGTAATCTGCTATCCCTAGGTGCACTACTAGGGAAAAGCCTAGCAGCAGCGCGGGTTTTTGGCGTATCAGTAGAGCGGGTAACCGCGCTACTGATATGGTGCTACAGCTAAAGGGTAGCAGTAGCGCTTGTAGGCACGCGCTACTGCTATATCTACTTAGTAGTAGTACGTGCTACAACAGCCGCTACTGGTAATTACTAGTAGCGCTTCTCACAGCCCGCGCTACTACTATTTCGTATTCTATTTCTTTTTAATTTTAGGTCGTATTCATACACCTTTATACAAGTTTTCATACAGTACCAATTTAGAGATTGTTTTTACATTATAATGAGTTATTAAATCACTAGGTGAAAGAACCGCAGATTTGTTTCAAATGGATGGATCCTAAGTGATCAAGTCATGGATTATCACTTCTTTCACCAAGTGATATAATAACGTACTCATCATCATCATCATATTAATATAAAAACGCTTGCATCATATCATCACCAACAACACTAGCTAATAATCATCATAGTTATTACCACCAACACTATTTAATCATCATAGTTATAGCTAATCACCACCAATACTAGCTAATAATAATCATCATAGTCATCACCACCAACACTCATTTTAGCTAGCTAATCACTCATACTGCTCTCTCTCAGGTAAAATAGCATAGAACATGTGTAGCGCTCCTGATTCATGATATTGAAGCATGCAGATGAACCTGTCTCCTAATTATGGGTTGTGCTTCTGATTGCTGCCCTCTAATACTTCTTTGCGATCCTTCACAATTTTGTTCCAGTCTTTGACTATTAAGACTTGCTCGCTTCTAGAAATCCTGAATGCACTCACATGCAATGTAGGATGTCTTGGTCGTACATGCGACCTTTAGCCTCGATCCACTAAGGCACAACTATCATCGGGAGTCCCTGTTGAAGAACATCCTAGTAACATACTTAGCAATGAAGTTTAGCTTAAAAATAATGTATGCAAAAAATGCACTAAGGACAAATAGTAAAAATCTTACCGTCTTTCCTAAATAGATGTGACCGTAGTTCAGTACGAACACTATTGGTCGCACGTTTTGTGTAGTAAGATTTTCAAGTCCGGGGAAATAATTTGTCTTGCCAGTATGAAAATCCTCAAGCCATGAAACATAATGACTTATCTCCTCGCAATTTAGTTCAGCCCCGGGATAGTATTAGGTCATGTCTACCAAGCGTCGGACATGTTTGCTTGAATGGAAATAAGCTGTCAATAGAAATTAGTTGTCAACTATTTTTGAACAAGCAATATCCAAGACATAAATATGGCTGAGAAACTCACATAATGATAGAACTGGAGGTGTTTGCACATCGACCCAGATGTCAATATTATCTTCAATATCATCTTTCGGACGAATATCAAAGGTGATAAGCATATCAGACTCAAATGCATAAGCCTTGCATAGTGCTCTCCATTGTTTGCATTCAAAACAGGTGTAGGTGTCTGAATTGTATAACTTTGCGACAAAACTATAACCATGCTCAATCCTCAAGTTAACGCTTTTTACCTCCATAGTTTCCATAGTACTGAAACCAACCTTATCCAAGACATACATTCTTGCATGGCAGGGGATACTCTAGTAGAATAGTAAAAAATTAAAATTATAAGTGGAAGCAAAAGAAGCAGAAGTCATGCTTAATTACAAAACAAGACTTGTCATTCTGACTTATTGTATCCACTTCGAAGGTGTCATCCAGCTTGATGCTGAAGCGCCTACCACCAACTAGGTGAGGCCTGTCGCATATGCCGTGCTCATCTTCACAGTATTCGCACATACCGAATTCCTTTTCATTGTCAGACATTTCCTATGTTCATAGTTGAAACATTAATTAAAAATTGACCAAAGGCAACTACCAGGAAACTCAACACACAGATCACTATTACTCAATATACAACGGGTTGGCTTTAGGTCTATCGAGTCTTCCTTCCTAAACTCTCATCTCACGTATATGGTGGGCACTCCCTCCCTGATTGCGAACGTTGGTGATAGTCGCTACTCCCCCTTTCCCTAGTGCATTACAAATATCTAGCACAAGGAAAAGAAGGAAAAGCGACCCCCACGACAACAATCGACATTCTTCTCTCATATATGGTGGAAACTCTCCCTCACCGATTTTTGGACTGTCATGTATGGAGCCCCGACAGACTTAAAGTCAACTCAAGATGTTGTTTAATTCTCTTTCTAGCAAATTCGAGGAACTCAATATTTCCTACATATTCTAGCACAAGTCATGCTTAAATTCATGGAAAAATCCGGCATGACCTTTGCCAAAATAGGACATATCGAGAGCCTGAAATTTACCGGAACGGAAATGAGTCAACACTCCGGCAAAACATAGGTCACTCGAAAATGAATGAACACTTCGCACATGAGCATAAACTGGTGCTCATTGCATTTCAATGGTTCAATATTGACAAAAACATTTCAATATATCTTATAATCCAAACATTTCATTTGGTTAAGAAGCATAACTAAATACCCTAGTTCGGATGTAGAGGAAGGTGGAGAAGGAGGAGGTGGACTTTTAGCTCACCGACTCGGTGTAGAGGAAGTGGAGGTAGCTCGGATGACGATCACTCCAAGGAGACACGACTAAGCCTGCATATTCCACCGAGTAAATTTTTAATTAGATCATCAAATCTCATATAGCATTCTTTGATGACAAAGTGATAATGACATAAATTCAACTAGTTATATTAATTCAACTAATTCAACTAAGCACTTACTAAAAATAAACTTTGTCTATTAATTTTCTTACTAAATATAAACTAGTTCTATAGTAAAATTTTAATTAGATCATCAAATCTCATATATCTAAATTTTCTTACTAAAAATAAACTAGTTATATTAATTCAACTAGTTCAACTAAGCACTTACTATAGATAAAAATAATTAATTTTCTTATTAATTCAATTAAGAACAGTAATAAAATTTTAACTAGTTGGGAGGGAGGAGAGAGGAGGAGGGAGGAGGGGACGGGCCGGAGGAGGAAGAGGAGCGGGAGGAGGGAGCAGGGGATGGGAGGAGGGAGGAGGGCTGCCGGC
>NC_041381.1:451465467-451471864 GCF_002162155.2 Triticum dicoccoides | reverse complement strand
GAGACTGGGGGCGGCCGGTTAGAGATAGGTCGCATTTAGCAGTAGCGCGTGCTAGTATAAAACGCTACAGCTAAATTCCCATAGCAGTAGCGTTTTTCTACCTAAATGTGCTACTGCAATTCAGCTAGCAGCAGTGCATTCTGCAAAACGCGCTACTGCTAAGATAAGGCTAAGCATGTAAGAAAAATCAAAAATACATTGGTCATCAATGATTTTTTTTGCGTAAAATCTAAATTTTCAATAGGAATCTTCGCCGGTTTTACATAGAGTTCAATGAAGACCAAGTGGTTGTGATGGTTTGAGAAGTAACGTATTTAAGGTGGTAAACACCCTGTTCGCGGAGCAAGGTGGGACTAAACTTAGTTGAAAGTTAGCAGCAGCGAGTGTTGGCAAAACGCGCTGCTGCTAAGGTCAATAGCAGCAACGCGTTTACAAAACAGGCGCTACTACTATTCCTAGTCTGGTGGCTACGTCGTGGCAATATTAGTAGTAGCGTTGTTTTTCCCCAACGCGCTACTGCTATGTTTATATCAGTAGCGTTGTTGCCACACACGCGCTACTGCTAAGTAGCAGTAACGCCTAGTTTTGAGCCGCGCTGCTGGTAAGATTCTGCGTATAAGGTTTTTCCTAGTAGTGGTGGAAGGTTGGTTCTCATAAATTCAGTACCACTAGTAGAAAACAGGGCTTTCGTCCAGGCCAGTTTAGCCCATTAGTCCCGGTTCAATCCAGAATCGGGACCAATGGAGCTATTTGCCCCGGTTCGTGAGCCCAGGGGGCCGGCCGGGCCACGTGGGCCATTGGTCCCGGTTCGTCCGGACCTTTTGGTCCCGGTTGGTGGGACGAACCGGGACCAATGGTCCTGGCTCCTGGCCCACCACTATTGGTCCCGGTTGGTGGCATGAACCGGGACCAAAAGGTTTACCTTTAGTCCCGGTTCATGCCACCAACCGGGACCAATAGTGGTGCCTATATATAGCTCCTCGCGCAAGAGCAGAGCACACTGCTCTGTTTTTTCTGGCCGAGGGGGAGAGGGCTTGGTGGTGCTCTAGCTCACCTCCTATGCACACAAGGTGTTCGATGGAATGCCCGAGCCACACTACTTAAGGTTTCTCCTCTCCAAGCTCGACCGCCAAGCTCCATTTTCCTCAATATTTATCTAGGTTTAGCGGTCCGTCACGCCCCGTCCCCGTCTTCACCGCCGTCGATCACCCGCGCCGATCTCATCGCCGACACCACCGTGGTGAGCCTCTTGTTCTTATCTTCTTTCTGAAAGGAAAAATATTATTACTTGTTTGTTTAGATAGATACTTGTATTATTTTCTTACTTTTATTATTGCATCTTATATAGTGCGCCGATGGTTTTGGTATCCGCCCTCGTCGGCCCTCGTCCTGTCTATGATTCGGATGTGGTATGTATTATCTTTTCATAACTATTGGTTCATTTATTGTTTATGAAAATTATGCCGACCAACGTGACATAGATTTTATTTATCTAGGAGGTTGTTGAACCGGAAATTCCAACCAACCCTATTATCGAGAGGTTAAATTTAGTTGAAGAAGAAAACAATTTCTTGAAGGAAAAAATAAAAAAACTTAAGGAGGAGAAGATGATATTGGAGTTGCATGTTGCGGATGTCGTCGATGCTCACAAGATCAAGATGGATGCAATGCGCTTGAAGATGAGAAAGATTAGAAAATATGCCATTCATACCGAGGCTTGGTATCATTATGCCGTTGGATCAGTTGTTACCTTGGTTGCGATTATGATCGCATTTGTTTTCGCATTGAAATGTTTTACATAGTTTCAATGTATGGTTTAATTAATTTAGATGCTCTGCAGAGCTTTATGTTGTTAGATGAGAACTATGTATCTACTTTGGTTTTTATGTGTGATGAACTTCTATTAGTTTGGTCACTTAATTATCTATTCATGATGTTCTGTAATGATTTTTGACACACTTAATTATATATAATGCACGTAGATGAACCGGCAATGGATGTACGGTGACAGACACACCTCCGAGTACATTAAGGGCGTGCATGATTTTCTCGAAGTGGCTGAGGCAAACAAGCAGAATGGTTTTATGTGTTGTCCATGCCCTATATGTGGGAATATGAAGTCTTACTCTGACCGGAAAATCCTTCACACCCACCTGCTTTACAAGGGTTTCATGCCACACTATAATGTTTGGACGAGGCACGGAGAAATAGGGGTTATGATGGAAGACGGCGAGGAAGAAGAGTACGATGACAACTATGTGCCCCCTGAATACGGTGATGCTACTGAACATCAAGATGCACCAGACGATGTGCACGATGGTGCTGCAACGGGCGAAGCTGCTGAAGATCAAGAGGAACCAGATGATGTGCCCGATGATGATGATCTCCGCCGGGTCATTGTCGATGCAAGGACACAATGCGAAAGTCAAAAGGAGAAGCTGAAGTTTGATCGCATGTTAGAGGATCACAAAAAGGGGTTGTACCCCAATTGCGAAGATGGCAACACAAAGCTCGGTACCATACTCGGATTGCTGCAGTGGAAGGCAGAGAATGCTGTGCCTGATAAAGAATTTGAGAAGCTACTAAAAATAATGAAGAAGAAGCTTCCAAAGGATAACGAATTGCCCGACAGTACATACGCAGCAAAGAAGGTCGTATGCCCTCTAGGATTGGAGGTTGAGAAGATACATGCATGCCCTAATGACTGCATCCTCTACCGCGGTGCCTACAAGGATCTGAACGCATGCTCGGTATGCGGTGCATTGCGGTATAAGATCAGACGAGATGACCCTGGTGATGTTGACGGCGAGCCTCCCAGGAAGAGGGTTCCTGCGAAGGTGATGTGGTATGCTCCTATAATACCACGGTTGAAACGTCTGTTCAGAAACGGAGAGCATGCCAAGTTGATGCGATGGCACAGTGAGGACCGTAAGAAAGACGGGAAGTTGAGAGCACCCGCTGACGGGTCTCAGTGGAGAAAAATTGAGAGAAAGTACTGGGATGAGTTTGCAAAGGACCCAAGGAACGTATGGTTTGCTTTAAGCGCGGATGGCATTAATCCTTTCGGGGAGCAGAGCAGCAATCACAGCACCTGGCCCGTGACTCTATGTATGTATAACCTTCCTCCTTGGATGTGCATGAAGCAGAAGTTCATTATGATGCCAGTTCTCATCCAAGGCCCTAAGCAACCCGGCAACGACATTGATGTGTACCTAAGGCCATTAGTTGAAGAACTTTTACAGCTGTGGAATGGAAACGGTGTACGTACGTGGGATGAGCACAAACAGGAGGAATTTAACCTAAAGGCGTTGCTGTTCGTGACCATCAACGATTGGCCCGCTCTCAGTAACCTTTCAGGACAGACAAACAAGGGATACCACGCATGCACGCACTGTTTACTTGACACCGATAGTATATACCTGGCAAGCTGCAGGAAGAATGTGTACCTGGGCCATCGTCGATTTCTTCCGACCAACCATCAATGTCGAAAGAAAGTCAAGCATTTCAAAGGCGAGGCAGATCACCGGAAGAAGCCCGCCATGCGTACCGGTGATCACGTACTTGCTATGGTCAATGATTTACACGTAATCTTTGGAAAGGGTCCCGGCGGACTAGCTGTTCCGAATGACGCTGAGAATCACGCACCCATGTGGAAGAAGAAATCTATATTTTGGGACCTACCCAACTGGAAATACCTAGAGGTCCGCTCTTCGATCGACGTGATGCACGTGACGAAGAACCTTTGCGTGAACCTGCTAGGCTTCTTGGGCATGTATGGGAAGACAAAAGATACACCTGAGGCACGAGAGGACCTGCAACGCTTGCACGAAAAAGAGGGCATGCCTCCGAAGCAGTATGAAGGTCCTGCCAGCTACGCTCTTACGAAAGAAGAGAAAGAAATATTCTTTCAATGCCTGCTCAGTATGAAGGTCCCGACTGGCTTCTCGTCGAATATAAAGGGAATAATAAATATGCCAGAGAAAAAGTTCCAGAACCTAAAGTCTCATGACTGCCACGTGATTATGACGCAACTGCTTCCGGTTGCATTGAGGGGGCTTCTACCGGAAAACGTCCGACTAGCCATTGTGAAGCTATGTGCATTCCTCAATGCAATATCTCAGAAGGTGATCGATCCAGAAATCGTACCAACTCTAAGGAGTGATGTGGCGCAATGTCTTGTCAGTTTCGAGCTGGTGTTCCCACCATCCTTCTTCAATATCATGACGCACGTCCTAGTTCATCTAGTCGACGAGATTGTCATTCTGGGGCCCGTATTTCTACACAATATGTACCCCTTTGAGAGGTTCATGGGAGTCCTAAAGAAATATGTTCGTAACCGCGCTAGGCCAGAAGGAAGCATCTCCATGGGCCATCAAACAGAGGATGTCATCGGGTTTTGTGTTGACTTCATTCCTGGCCTTAAGAAGATAGGTCTCCCTAAATCGCAGTATGAGGGGAGACTGACTGGAAAAGGCACGCTTGGAAGGGACTCAATAATATGCAGGGACGGATATTATTGGTCTCAAGCACACTACACAGTTCTACAGAACTCTACCTTGGTGACCCCGTATGTCGATGAACACAAGAACAGTCTGCGCTCCAAACACCCGGAGCAGTGTGACGACTGGATTACATGTGAACACATCAGGACTTTCAGCAGTTGGTTGGAAACACGTCTCAGAGGTGACAGCACTGTTTGTGATGAGCTGTACTTGTTGTCCACGGAACCATCTTCGACTGTAATGATTTGGAAAGGATACGAGATAAATGGGAATACATTTTACACGATTGACCAAGATGAAAAGAGCACCAACCAAAACAGCGGTGTCCGCTTCGATGCAGCAACCGACAATGGAAATGACACATATTATGGTTACATAGCAGACATATGGGAACTTGACTACGGAGTAGATTTTAAGGTCCCTTTGTTTAAGTGCAAGTGGGTCAATCTGTTAGGAGGCGGGGTACAGGTAGACCCACAGTACGGAATGACCACAGTGGATCTGAAAAATCTTGGGTACACTGACGAACCGTTCGTCCTAGCCAATGATGTGGCACAGGTTATCTATGTGAAGGACATGTCTACCAGACCGAGGAAAAGAAAAGATAAGGAAGCGAATACATCATACAATGAGCCAAAGCGCCACATAGTTCTTTCAGGAAAAAGGGACATCCTGGGAGTGGAGGGCAAGACAGACATGTCTGAAGAGTATGAAAAGTTTCATGAAATTCCCCCCTTCAAAGTCAAGGCTGACCCAAACATCCTGATAAACGATGAAGATTATCCATGGTTACGGCGCAATAAGCAAACGACACAAGCGAAGAAAAAGTGAAGACTTTCTCCCGCAACTATTATGATGATAACATGCCAACTTTGTAACAAACGAGTATGATACCATTGTCCATTTTGTACATGCACATGTTATGCCAACTTTTTCAGAGTTCATTTGAAAACTATGAATTTTAAAACCTCGCCAACCGAAGGGCGCTCACACCGGTTTATAAATAAAGTAACAAAGAAAACAAAAAAAGAGTTTCCAAATTTGAAAACTAATGGCACTAACAGAAAGTTTATAATTTTTCTAAAACTAAAAGCAAAAAGAATTAAAAAATAAAGCAAAAAACAACAAAAAATAAATAATGCAGAAAACAGAACAAAAAATTGAAAAAAAATAAAAATAGCAACAATAAGTATTTTGTTGTAAGTAGAAACAAAATAAAATAAATAAAGCAACAAAGGAAACAAAAAAAGAGTTTTCAGATTTGAAAACTAATGGCACTAACAGAAAGTTTATAATTTTTCTAAAACTAAAAGCAAAAAGAATTAAAAAATAAAGCAAAAAACAACAAAAACTAAATAATGCAGAAAACAGAACAAAAAACTGAAAAAAAATAAAAATAGCAACAATAAGTATTTTGTTGTAAGTAGAAACAAAATAAAATAAATAAAGCAACAAAGAAAACAAAAAAAGAGTTTTCAGATTTGAAAACTAATGGCACTAACAGAAAGTTTATAATTTTTCTAAAACTAAAAGCAAAAAGAATTAAAAAATAAAGCAAAAGACCAAAATAAAAATAAACCAAAACCAAAATAAACTAAATAAAGCAACAAATAAAACAAAAAAACAAAAAAAATGCCACCTACTGGGCCCCCAGGGCCTGAATACGACTAGAAACCCTATGGGCCAGGATTCAGGCCCGTGGAAGGCCCAGTAGGCCCACAGGCACAGATGGCAGAGTTAGGCACGAAAGCCTGCTTTAGAGAGGAGCTCGAGAGGGGAGCCGCACCGCACCTTATAAACTGGTGCGGCTCCCTCTCAACTAGTGAGGTGGGACTAAACATTTGGCGCGGGGCAGCACAAGGCCTTTGGTCCCGGTTGGTGGCACCAACCGGGAC
>NC_041381.1:451381032-451464917 GCF_002162155.2 Triticum dicoccoides | reverse complement strand
AAGGAGAAGAAGAGGGGATAGGAAGAAGAGGAGAAATAAATAAGAAGAAGAAAAAAGAAGAAAAAGAAGAGGAGAAGAAGAAAAGAATAGAGGAGAAGAAGAAAAAATAGAATTTTTTCTATTTTTTCTTCTTCTCCTCTATTCTTTTCTTCTTCTCCTCTTTTTTTTCTTCTTTTTTTTCTTCTTCTTCTTCCTTCTTCCTTCTTCCTCTTTTCTTCCTTTTCCTTATTTTCCTTTCTCGAGGGATAAGAAGAAAAGAAGAGGAGAAGAAGAAAGAAAGGAATAGAGGAGAAAGAAGAAACTTTGACACGAGGGGGGGGGTACCGATACCCCCTCCCCGATAACATTATTTCCCCATGTATATGTATGTTGCGTCGTTGTCGATATAACGAGGGTGTCGAGGATCGCCGAGGGGTCGAGGGTCGGGAACTAGGGTAGAGGGTCGAGGGTCGTTAAGGGGTCAAGGGTCGAAGGTTTCAGGGTCGAGGGTTCCTATAGTGTCAAAGTATTGAAGAAATCCAATAGCTTGTGGGCGTCGATGCCCACGTCGATGCCCACGTCAATGCCCACGTTGATGCCCACGTCATTTCTGATATCAAGTAATTGTTTTCTTTGTATGGCAGGGCTTGGAGAAAATTCACCAAAAAAGCTCCGGGACTACCGAAGAAGCTGCAATTTAGGCACCCGAAAGTAAGTACTATATAGTAGCATATTCCAGGCATCTCCTAGTGATTCAAGCGCTAGTTTCATCAATACCATTTAGCATGCTTGCTAATTATCAGTTTGATTGACCTCTATTTCTTGTAAAGTGGTTGTGGCAGGAACAAGGGAATGATTTCTGTGGATACTACATTTGCGAGTCCATCTGCCACACGACCTGTGAGTGGGGCTACTCCGACAAACAATATGAAGTGCGTAAATAACAATATTCACAATTTTATTTTATTACCATCATTTGTGTTGAGTTTCATTCATTCATATATATATATGTATTGACCCTCTTCTTAAAATTAGATGTTTCGGATGCGGGATGAACTCCTAGCACCAAATCGCATGCGAGCAATTCAAGAGGAATTGGCGGCATTCTTTCTTGACCACGTGATCGCTGAAGACGGAGAATACTATGTGGACCACGCATCCGTATTTTAGGAGATTATATATTTGTAAAAGATAATTATTGTATATATGTAGCCGGTAGTGTCGGATAGATATACAAGAACTTGTTTGTTCGACCAATCTCTCGGAGAAGGAGAGGTGGTCGATATCACTTCTCTCTGTATGCATATATGTTCATGACGATCTTCTGTTTGCTTACTAGCTAGCTAGCGTGTCTAGCTAGTCCTCTCTATACGTATGTATGTATGGTACGTAGCGTCGACAAAGCACGGACAAAAGAGAGGACACTTCTCTCTATTAATTAGCTAGCTATAGCACAATATATGAAACACCTAAATTAACCCCCCAAAACCCCCAAAGCCCCCCCCCTTTAAAAAAAACAAAAACCACAGCCACATAAACGCTGACGCGTGGATGCCTATTGGTCCCGGTTGGTGCCACCAACCGGGACCAAAGGCCCTCCTGCCTGGGCTCAGGGGACAGGCCACGTGGAGGCCCTTCTGTCCCGGTTCTGGATTGAACCGGGACTAAAGGGGTCAGGGCATTAGTACCGACCCTTTAGTCCCGGTTCATGAACCGGGACTAAAGGCCCTCACCAACCGGGACAATAGGCCCTTTTTCTACTAGTGTACTAAGTAATATGGTAATATATATATATATATATATATATATATATATATATATATATATATATATAATATCCTTCTTCCAACTTCCCAAAGGAGCCTTACGTCAATTGGATTATTTCCGATCAAGATTCTTTTGGCAAGGAGATAGCAAGAAAAAGAAATATCGACTGGCTAAATGGAGTGTGGTTTGTTGTCCCAAAGACCAAGGGGGTTGGGTATTCATGACCATGAGTTTAAGAATACTGCCCTTCTCGGTAGGTGGTTGTTTAAGCTGCTGACGGAAGATGGTGCATGGCAAAACCTCCTAATGAGAAAATATGTTGGCTCAAAGGCAATGTCCCAATTATATTGAAATCCTGGGAACTCACACTTTTGGGCTGGTCTAAGGTCTACGAAGAAATATTTCTTTCATTATGGATCCTTCTCTATTAAAGATGGCTCAGAAATTAGATTCTGGGAGGACAAGTGGCTAGATAATGCCAAACTCCGGGAACAATATTCAGCTCTATATAATATTGTTCGTCATAACACTACTAGGGAAAACCTTATACACAGAACTTTAGCAGTAGCGCGTCTTAGAAAACTACGCTAGTGCTAAATAGCAGTAGCGCGTTGGTGTAAATCGCTATGGAGGTAAAGAGAGTTTACTTGAAGACCGAGCATGGTTGTATTTTCCACGCAAAATTACACAACACAGATACCTATACCTATTTTGGATGCAAAACTTGGCAAACACTATGCAAGACTTATGCATTTGAGCCTGATATGGTTATCACCTTTGATATTCATCCGGAAGATTATATTGAAGGTAATATCGACATCTGGATCAATGTGCAGACGCCTCTAGTTCTACCATTATGTGTGTTTCTCAACCATATTTATGTCTTTGATATTGTTTATTCAAAAATAGTTGGCAACTAATTTCTATTGACAGTTTATTTCCAATCAAACAAACATGTCCAGCGCTTGGTAGACAGGACCTACTACTGTCCCGGGGCTGAACTAAACTGCGGGGAGATAAGTCATTATGTTTCATGGCTTGAGGATCTTCATACTGTCAAGACAAATTATTTTTCCGGACTTAAAAATCTTAGTACTCAAAACGTGCGACCAATAGTGTTCGTACTGAACTACGGTCACATCTATTTAGGAAATATGGTAAGATTTTTACTATTTATCCTCAGTGCATCTTTTGCATACATTATTTTTTAAGCTAAACTTGATTGCTAAGAATGTCTTATACGATGTTCTTCAATAGGGACTCCCGCTGAATGTTGTGCCTCATTGGATCTAGACTAAAAGTCGCATGAGAATTGTTAGGTTACGGCCAAGATATCCTACAGTGCACTTTAGTGCATTCTAGATTTCTAATAGCGAGGAATGCTTAATAGTAAAAGACTGGAGCAAAATTGTGAAAGATCATAGAGAAGTACTAGGGGGCAGCAATCAGAAGCGCAGCCCATGATTAGGAGACAGTTCCATCTGCATGCTCCAACTTGATGAAGCAGGAGTGCTACACATGTTTTATGTTATTTTACCCGAGAGAGAGCAGCAGGAGTGATTAGCTAGCTAGAAATGAGTTCGAATATGATGATGTGCTACACTATGACTATGATGATTAAATAGCTAGTGTTGGTGGTAATGACTATGATGATGATTATTAGCTAGTGTTGGTGGTGATTAGATAGCTACCGCAGCTAGTGTTGGTGGTGATTAGCTAGCTAGAATGAGTTTGAAGATGATGATGTGCTACACTATGACTATGATGATTAAATAACTACTGTTGGTGTTATGACTATGATGATGATTAAATAGCTTGTGCTGGCGGATTAGATTCAAGTGAAGACAACATGTGATGCAAATCGGAAGTACTACTAGTCCAAACTACATCAAGTTTGGATTAGTAGTATACTTTTGACATGCACCACATATTGCCTCCACTTGAACCTAATCCACCTTCATTTGACACACTGTTATGGACATAATGATATAAGCCTCATAATTGGTATTATACCAATATTTGTATAATGGCGTATAAATATACTCAAAATAAAAAAATAAAAAAAAGAATACTAGTAGCGGCGGATAGTAAACACGCTGCCACTAGCTAGATTAGCAGTAGCGCGGGAGAGGACACACGCTGCGGCTATGTGTCTTAGCAGTAGCGCGTGTAAGCACGCCCTACTGCTAAGTAATAGATGTAGTGCCTTATTAGTAGCGCGGTCCCCCACGCTACTAGTAGGCACAAAATCCGCGCCACTACTAGGGTTTTCCCTAGTAGTGTAAGGTGATACTATGGCCACGGTTATGGAATCATTTCCCTCCGAATGTGATGTTCAAATGATATTTAATAGGCCCCAGACTCGCATCCTGTAACGATTTGATAAATCACCTCGCCATGGTACATTTATCACAAGGCCGCGATGCATTTCAGTGGAATCTAAATGTGAGTGATAAATTCTCGGTAGATCCAATGTATAGAGCGTTGGTCCGGCCAGATGTGTCAGTTGATAATAATAAGAAGATCTGGAAGATGAAAATACTGCTTAAAAATTCTTTGCATGGTATCTTCCCCGAGGAGTTATTCTTATAAAAAACAACCTTATTGAGAGGAATTAGCATGAAAATACGCAATGTATTTTTTGTCATCATGATGAAATAATAAAACATTTATTCTTTCAATGTAAATTAGCTCATTCTATATGGTCAATTATTCAAATAGCTTCTGACTTGTATCCTCCACGTAGCGTTGCTAACATTTTTGGCAACTGGTTACAGGGAATTGATTACAGATTTAGAATTGTTATGAGGGTGGGAGCGCTCGTCGTTATTTGGTCGCTTTGGTGTAGAAATGATAAGGTGTTCAACAATAAAAGTACTGTTGGGGAACGTAGTAATTTCAAAAAATTTCCTACGCACACGCAAGATCATGGTGATGCATAGCAATGAGAGGGGAGAGTGTATCCACGTACCCTCGTAGACCGAAAGCGGAAGCGTTATGACAACGCGGTTGATGTAGTCGTATGTCTTCACGATCCGACCGATCCAAGCACCGAACGTACGGCACCTCCGAGTCCAGCACACGTTCAGCTCGATGACGATCCCCAGGCTCCGATCCAGCAGGGTGTCGGGGATGAGTTCCGTCAGCACGACGGCGTGGTGATGATGATGATGTTCTACCGACGCAGGGCTTCGCCTAAACACTTCAACGATATGACCGAGGTGGAATATGGTGGAGGGCGGCACCGCACACGGCTAAGGAATGATCACGAAGATCAACTTGTGTGTCTAGAGGTGCCCCCTGCCCCCGTATATAAAGGAGGGAGGGGGAGGTGCGGCCGGCCCCCTAGGAGGTGCACCTGGAGGAGTCCTACTCCCATCGGGAGTAGGACTCCCCCCTCTTGCCTTGGTGGAGAAGGAAAGGGGGGAGGGGAAAGAGGAAAGGCCCCCCCTCCTTGTCCTATTCGGACTAGGGGGAGAGGGGGCGTGCGGCCTGCCCTTCCTCTTCTCCCTCATGGCCCATGTAGGCCCATTAACCCCCAGGGGGGTTCCGATAACCCCCTGGTACTCCGGAAAAATCCTGATTTCTCCCGGAACGAATCCATTATCCAAATATAGGCTTCCAATATATCAATCGTTATGTCTCGACCATTTTGAGACTCCTCGTCATGTCCATGATCACATCCGGGACTCCGAACAACCTTCGGTACATCAAAACATATAAACTCATAATAAAATTGTCATCGTAACTTTAAGCGTGCGGACCCTACGGGTTCGAGAACTATGTAGACATGACCTAGAACTGTTTTCGGTCAATAACCAATAGCGGAACCTAGATGCTCATATTGGCTCCTACATATTCTACGAAGATCTTTATCGGTCAAACTGCATAACAACATACGTTGTTCCCTTTGTCATCGGTATGTTACTTACCCGAGGTTCGATCGTCGGTATCCAATACCTAGTTCAATCTCGTTACCGGCAAGTCTCTTTACTCATTACGTAATGCATCATTCCGTAACCAACTCATTGGCCACATTGCTTGCAAGGCTTATAGTGATGTGCATTACCGAGAGGGCCCAGAGATACCTCTCCGACAATCGGAGTGACAAAACCTAATCTCGAAATATGCCAACTCAACATCTACCTTTGGAGACACCTGTAGAGCTCCTTTATAATCACCCAGTTACGTTGTGACGTTTGGTAGCACACAAAGTGTTCCTCCGGTAAACGGGAGTTGCATAATCTCATAGTTTTAGGAACTTTGTATAAGTCATGAAGAAAGCAATAGCAACATACTAAACGATCAAGTGCTAGGCTAACGGAATGGGTCAAGTCAATCACATCATTCTCCTAATGATGTGATCTCTTTAATCAAATGACAACACATGTCTATGGTTAGGAAACATAACCATCTTTGATTAATGAGCTAGTCAAGTGGAGGCATACTAGTGACATTAAGTTTGTCTATGTATTCACACATGTATCATGTTTCCGGTTAATACAATTCTAGCATGAATAATAAACATTTATCATGATATGAGGAAATAAATAATAACTTTATTATTGCCTCTAGGGCATATTTCCTTCAGTCTCCCACTTGCACTAGAGTCAATAATCTAGATTACACAGTAATGATTCTAACACCCATGGAGTCTTGGTGCTGATCATGTTTTGCTCGTGGAAGAGGCTTAGTCAATGGGTCTGCTACATTCAGATCCGTATGTATCTTGCAAATCTCTATGTCTCCCACCTGGACTTGGTCCCGGATGGAATTGAAGCGTCTCTTGATGTGCTTATACCTCTTGTGAAATCTGGATTCCTTTGCCAAGGCAATTGCACCAGTATTGTCACAGAAGTTCTTCATTGGTCCCGATGCATTAGGTATGACACCTAGATCGAAAATGAACTCCTTCATCCAGACTCCTTCATTTGCTGCTTCCGAAGAAGCTATGTACTCTGCTTCGCATGTAGATCCTGCCACGATGCTTTGTTTAGAACTGCACCAACTTACAGCTCCACCGTTTAATAAAAACACGTATCCGGTTTGCGATTTAGAATCGTCCGGATCAGTGTCAAAGCTTGCATCGACGTAACCATTTACAACTAGCTCTTTGTCACCTCCATAAATGAGAAACATATCCTTAGTCCTTTTCAGGTATTTCAGGATGTTCTTGACCACTGTCCAGTGATCCACTCCTGGATTACTTTGGTACCTCCCTGCTAAACTTATTGCTAAGCATACATCAGGTCTGGTACACAACATTGCATACATGATAGAGCCTATGGCTGAAGCATAAGGAACATCTTTCATTTTCTCTCTATCTTCTGCTGTGGTCGGGCATTGAGTCTGACTCAACTTCACACCTTGTAATATAGGCAAGAACCCTTTCTTTGCCTGATCCATTTTGAACTTTTTCAAAACTTTATCAAGGTATGTGCTTTGTGAAAGTCCAATTAAACGTCTTGATCTATCTCTATAGATCTTGATGCCCAATATGTAAGCAGCTTCACCGAGGTCTTTCATTGAAAAACTTTTATTCAAGTATCCCTTTATGCTATCCAGAAATTCTATATCATTTCCAATTAACAATATGTCATCTACATATAATATCAGAAATGCTACAGAGGTCCCACTCACTTTCTTGTAAATACAGGCTTCTCCAAAAGTCTGTATAAAACCATATGCTTTGATCACACTATCAAAGCATTTATTCCAACTCTGAGATGCTTGCACCAGTCTGTAAATGGATCGTTGGAGCTTGCACACTTTGTTAGCATCTTTTGGATCGACAAAACCTTCCGGTTGCATCATACAACTCTTC
The DNA here is from genome assembly GCF_002162155.2 of Triticum dicoccoides. Classification (NCBI taxonomy): domain Eukaryota; kingdom Viridiplantae; phylum Streptophyta; class Magnoliopsida; order Poales; family Poaceae; genus Triticum; species Triticum dicoccoides. The sequence goes on along the minus strand of NC_041381.1, from coordinate 451,457,347 downwards.
TTCCAGAAATCCATTCAGGAATGCAGTTTTTACATCCATTTGAAAAATTTCATAATCATAAAATGTGGCAATTGCTAACATGATTCGGACAGACTTAAGCATCGCTACGGTTGAGAAAGTCTCATCGTAGTCAACCCCTTGAACTTGTCGAAAACCTTTTGCAACAAGTCGAGCTTTGTAGACAGTTATATTACCATCAGCGCCAGTCTTCTTCTTGAAGATTCATTTATTCTCAATAGCTCGCCGATCATCGGGCAAGTCAACCAAAGTCCATACTTTGTTCTCATACATGGATCCTATCTCAGATTTCATGGCTTCAAGCCATTTTGCGGAATCTGGGCTCATCATCGCTTCCTCATAGTTCGCAGGTTCGCCATGGTCAAGTAACATGACTTTTAGAATAGGATTACCGTACCACTCTAGTGCGGATCTTACTCTGGTAGACCTACGAAGTTCAGTAGAAACTTGATCTGAAGATTCATGATCAATATCATTAGCTTCGTCACTAATTGGTGTATTTGTCACAGGAACCGGTTCTTGTGATGAACTACTTTCCAGTAAGGGAGAAGGTACAGTTACCTCATCAAGTTCTACTTTCCTCCCACTCACTTCTTTCGAGAGAAACTCCTTCTCTAGAAAGGATCCGAATTTAGCAACGAAAATCTTGCCCTCAGATTTGCGATAAAGGTGTACCCAATTGTCTCTTTTGGGTATCCTATGAAGACACATTTCTCCGATTTGGGTTCGAGCTTATCTGTTTGAAGTTTCTTCACATAAGCATCGCAGCCCCAAACTTTAAGAAACGACAACTTTGGTTTCTTGCCAAACCACAGTTCATAAGGCGTCGTCTCAACGGATTTTGATGGTGCCCTATTTAACATGAATGCGGCCGTCTCTAAAGCATAACCCCAAAACGATAGCGGTAAATCAGTAAGAGACATCATAGATCGCACCATATCCAGTAAAGTACGATTATGACGTTCGGACACATCATTTCGTTGTGGTGTTCCGGGTGGCGTGAGTTGCGAAACTATTCCGCGTTGTTTCAAATGTAAACCAAACTCGTAACTCAAATATTCTCCTCCACTATCAGATCGTAGAAATTTTATTTTCTTGTTACGATGATTTTCTACTTCACTCTAAAACTCTTTGAACTTTTCAAATGTTTCAGACTTGTGTTTCATCAAGTAAATATACCCATATCTGCTCAAATCATCTGTGAAGGTGAGAAAATAACGATACCCGCCGTGAGCTTCGACATTCATTGGACCGCATACATCGGTATGTATGATTTCTAACAAATCAGTTGCTCGCTCCATAGTTTCGGAGAACGGCGTTTTAGTCATCTTGCCCATGAGGCACGGTTCGCAAGTACCAAGTGATTCATAATCAAGTGATTCCAAAAGTCCATTAGTATGGAGTTTCTTCATGCGCTTTACACCGATATGACCTAAACGGCAGTGCCACAAATAAGTTGCACTATCATTATTAACTTTGCATCTTTTGGCTTCAACATTATGAATATGTGTATCACTACTATCGAGATTTAATAAAAATAGACCACTCTGTAAGTGTGGATGACCATAAAAGATATTACTCATATAAATAGAACAACCATTATTCTCTGATTTAAATGAATAACTGTCTCGCATCAAACAAGATCCAGATATAATGTTCATGCTCAACGCTGGCACAAAATAACAATTATTTAGGTCTAAAACTAATCCCGATGGTAGATGTAGTGGTAGCGTGCCGACCGCGATCACATCGACTTTGGAACCATTTCCCACGCGCATCGTCACCTCGTCCTTAGCCAATCTTCGCCTATTCCGTAGTCCCTGTTTCGAGTTGCAAATATTAGCAACAGAACCAGTATCAAATACCCAGGTGCTACTGCGAGCATTAGTAAGGTACACATCAATAACATGTATATCACATATTCCTTTGTTCACTTTGTCATCCTTCTTATCCGCCAAATACTTGGGGCAGTTCCGCTTCCAGTGTCCAGTCTGCTTGCAGTAGAAGCACTCAGTCTCAGGCTTAGGTCCAGACCTGGGTTTCTTCTCTTGAGCAGCAACTTGTTTGCTGTTCTTCTTGAAGTTCCCCTTCTTCTTTCCTTTGCCCTTTTTCTTGAAACTGGTGGTCTTATTGACCATCAACACTTGATGCTCCTTCTTGATTTCTACCTCCGCAGCTTTTAGCATTACGAAGAGCTCGGGTATAGTCTTGTCCATCCCTTGCATATTATAGTTCATTACGAAGCTCTTGTAGCTTGGTGGCAGTGATTGAAGAATTCTGTCAATGACACTATCATCAGGAAGATTAACTCCCAGTTGAATCAAGTGATTATTATACCCAGACATTCTGAGTATGTGTTCACTGACAGAACTATTCTCCTCCATCTTACAGCTATAGAACTTATTGGAGACTTCATATCTCTCAATCCGGGCATTTGCTTGAAATATTAACTTCAACTCCTGGAACATCTCATATGCTCCATGACGTTCAAAACGTCGTTGAAGACCCGGTTCTAAGCCGTAAAGCATGGCACACTGAACTATCGAGTAGTCATCAGCTTTGCTCTGCCAGGCGTTCTTAACGTCGTCAGTTGCATCTGCAGTAGGCCTGGCACCCAGCGGTGCTTCCAGGACGTAATTCTTCTGTGCAGCAATGAGGATAATCCTCAGGTTACGGACCCAGTCTGTGTAATTGCTACCATCATCTTTCAACTTAGCTTTCTCAAGGAACGCATTAAAATTCAACGGAACAACAGCACGAGCCATCTATATACAACAAACATAGACAAGCAAAATACTATCAGGTACTAAGTTCATGATAAATTTAAGTTCAATTAATCATATTACTTAAGAACTCCCACTTAGACAGACATCTCTCTAGTCATCTAAGTGATCACGTGATCCAAATCAACTAAACCATGTCCGATCATCACGTGAGATGGAGTAGTTTCAATGGTGAACATCACTATGTTGGTCATATCTACTATATGATTCACGTTCGACCTTTCGGTCTCCGTGTTCCGAGGCCATATCTGTATATGCTAGGATCGTCAAGTTTAACCTGAGTATTTCGCATGTGCAACTATTTTGCACCCGTTGTATTTGAACGTAGAGCCTATCACACCCGATCATCACGTGGTGTCTCAGCACGAAGAACTTTCACAACGGTGCATACTCAGGGAGAACACTTCTTGAAATTTTTTTAGTGAGAGATCATCTTAAAATGCTACCATCATTCAAAGCAAGATAAGATGCATAAAGGATAAACATCACATGCAATCAATATAAGTGATATGATATGGCCATCATCATCTTGTGCTTGTGATCTCCATCTCCGAAGCACCGTCGTGATCACCATCGTCACCGGCGCGACACCTTGATCTCCATCGTAGCATCGTTGTCGTTACGTCATCTATTGCTTCTACGACTATCGCTACCGCTTAGTGATGAAGTAAAGCAATTACAGGGCGTTTGCACTTCATACAATAAAGCGACAACCATATGGCTCCTGCCAGTTGCCGATAACTTCGGTTACAAAACATGATCATCTCATACAATAAAATATAGCATCACATCTTGACCATATCACATCACAACATGCCCTGCAAAAACAAGTTAGACGTCCTCTACTTTGTTGTTTGCAAATTTTACGTGGCTGCTACGGGCTGAGCAAGAACCGTTCTTACCTACGCATCAAAACCACAATGATAGTTCGTCAAGTTAGTGCTGTTTTAACCTTCGCAAGGACCGGGCGTAGCCACACTCGGTTCAACTAAAGTTGGAGAAACAGACACCCGCTAGTCACCTGTGTGCAAAGCACGGCGGCAAAACCAGTCTCGCGTAAGCGTATGCGTAATGTCGGTCCGGGCCGCTTCATCCAACAATACCGCTGAACCAAAGTATGACATGCTGGTAAGCAGTATGACTTACATCATCCACAACTCACTTGTGGTCTACTCGTGCAAATAACATCAACTCATAAAACCTAGGCTCGAATGCCACTGTTGGGGAACGTAGTAATTTCAAAAAAATTCCTACGCACACGCAAGATCATGGTGATGCATAGCAACGAGAGGGAAGAGTGTGTCCACGTACCCTCGTAGACCGAAAGCGGAAGCGTTATGACAACGCGGTTGATGTAGTCGTACGTCTTCACGATCCGACCGATCCAAGCACCGAACGTACGGCACCTCCGAGTTCAGCACACGTTCAGCTCGATGACGATCCCCGGACTCCGATCCAGCAGGGTGTCGGGGATGAGTTCCGTCAGCACGACGGCGTGGTGACGATGATGATGTTCTACCGACACAGGGCTTCGCCTAAACACTGCAACGATATGACCGAGGTGGAATATGGTGGAGGGGGGCACCACACACGGCTAAGGAACGATCAAAAAGATCAACTTGTGTGTCTAGAGGTGCCCCCCTGCCCCCGTATATAAAGGAGGGAGGGGGAGGTGCGGTCGGCCCCCTAGGGGTGCGCCTGGAGGAGTCCTACTCCCACCGGGAGTAGGACTCCCCCCTCTTGCCTTGGTGGAGAAGGAAAGGGGGGAGGGGAAAGAGGAAAGGGGGGCGCCGCCCCCCCATCCTTGTCCTATTCGGACTAGGGGGAGAGGGGGCGCGCGGCCTGCCCTAGCCGGCCCTTCCTCTTCTCCCTCATGGCCCATGTAGGCCCATTAACCCCCGGTGGGGTTCCGGTAACCCCCCGGTACTCCGGAAAAATCCCGATTTCTCCCGGAACGATTCCGTTATCCAAATATAGGCTTCCAATATATCAATATTTATGTCTCGACCATTTTGAGACTCCTCGTCATGTCCGTGATCATATCCGGGACTCCGAACAACCTTCGGTACATCAAAACATATAAACTCATAATAAAACTGTCATCGTAACTTTAAGCGTGCGGACCCTACGGGTTCGAGAACTATGTAGACATGACCTAGAACTGTTTCCGGTCAATAACCAATAGCGGAACCTGGATGCTCATATTGGCTCCTACATATTCTACGAAGATCTTTATCTGTCAAACCGCATAACAACATACGTTGTTCCCTTTGTCATCGGTATGTTACTTACCCGAGGTTCGATCATCGGTATCCAATACCTAGTTCAATCTCGTTACCGGCAAGTCTCTTTACTAATTACGTAATGCATCATTCCGTAACCAACTCATTGGCCACATTGCTTGCAAGGCTTATAGTGATGTGCATTACCGAGAGGGCCCAGAGATACCTCTCCGACAATCGCAGTGACAAAACCTAATCTCGAAATACGCCAACTCAACATCTACCTTTGGAGACACCTGTAGAGCTCCTTTATAATCACCTAGTTACGTTGTCACGTTTGGTAGCACACAAAGTGTTCCTCCGGTAAACGGGAGTTACATAATCTCATAGTTTCAGGAACTTTGTATAAGTCATGAAGAAAGCAATATCAACATACTAAACGAGCAAGTGCTAGGCTAACGGAATGGGTCAAGTCAATCACATCATTCTCCTAATGATGTAATCTCTTTAATCAAATGACAACACATGTCTATGGTTAGGAAACATAACCATCTTTGATTAATGAGCTAGTCAAGTAGAGGCATACTAGTGACATTAAGTTTGTCTATGTATTCACACATGTATCATGTTTCCAGTTAATACAATTCTAGTATGAATAATAAACATTTATCATGATATGAGGAAATAAATAATAACTTTATTATTGCCTCTAGGGCATATTTCCTTCAAGTACGTCTCCTATGCAGGTTATCTACAGGTGTACCGGTACGCTCCATTTATGATCGTCTCTACAACGTGTGAAGAATCAAGACCTATTTACGAAGGTGTGTACACACTTGAAGCGCATGGCGAGGGATACTTTTACGCACATGGATGACAACATGATCTTAGAATTGGCCCTCCTGCAGTCTAGGTGTCATACAAACTCATTTTCTTGTATTTCGTTTTTTTTTTAGTTTGGCTGTGTGCATCTCAGTTCTGCAGAGGTCTGGTGTAGTGATTAAAAATTTAAGTAATAACACATCCTTTATCGAGAAAATATGTCTAGCGATGTGTCATTGGGATGTGAATGCACCCATGACACGGGGCCGAATACACCTACATGCTCATACGGCGAGGTAGATCCTATTTGCCTAGCGACTGCGCGTGCGCTTCCCTCTTCGTGCTGCCTATGTTTGGCCTAGCTAGCACTTCCGGTTTTTGGAAGGTCCCAGAACCTTCCCAAACCGGTTCTACATTTTTCTTTAATTTTTTTTATCTTTTTCATTTTCGTTTTTTTCTCTTTCCTTTTTCCATTTTCATTTTCTTTATTTCTCATTTTCTCATTTTTCTTTCCAAATTTATTTTTTTAATAAAATTTGTGGAAAAAATTATAATCCGTGAACATTTTTTGAAATTCAAATTATGATCATTCAATTCAAAATTTTGTTCATAAAAATAAAAGAATTTCATGAATTTCCAAAAGAATCATCATATTTAAAAAATGTTCATCAAATTCAAAAACTCTTCACGAAGTGAAAATTTGTTCATAAATTACAGAAAAATGTTCACGCAATTTAAATTTTGTTCATCAAATATAAAATATTTTCATCCAAATTCAAATCTGTTTCAACAAAATAAAAAAATGTTGATTTATGAGAAATGTTGAACACTTTTCGAATTTATGAACATATTTTGAAATTGTTGAACATTTTCAGGTTGAGAACATTTTCTTGAAATGTATGAACATTTTTTGTTTCACAAACATTTTCTAGAAATTCGTGAATATTTTGACTCAGTGATCAGTTTTTGAATCAATGAACTCTTTTTGCCATTTACAATCCTTTTTATTTTGGGCTGATTTTGAAAAAGATTCTTGCTCATTTTTTGAATTAACAAATTTTTTGTTGAAATTCAAACATTTTTTCGATATGTGAACATTTTTTTTAAAATCATTAACATTTTTCTAAACCAGAACTTTTTATGATTTGTGAAACATTTTTTGAAATGTGGAACTTTTTTGAAATCCCAAATTATTTTAAAGATGGAAAAAATAAAACAGAAAAAAAGCAAAAAAATATATGAAAAAACAGGGGGTTCTTCCGGTCAGCGCGTCACGTGCGGTACAGGAGCTGTCATACGGCGCTGGCTGCCAGCGCATCACGTGCGGTACAGGAGGCCCCATACGGCGAGGGAGCTCCTGTTCGGCGCCTGTTGCGCCCTAACAGTAACCTGGCGCACACTACAGCACCCTGTTGGGTTGGCCCGTGAAGGCACTGTGCAGCGAATCTATGGCACAAAAACCGCGAAAAACTTGCCTTCTCCAGGACTCGAACTCACGTCACTGAGTCTTGAATTTCCAAAAGAAATATCATATTTAAAAAATGTTCATCGAATTCAAAAAATCTTCACAAAGTGTAAATTTGTTCATAAAATAGAGAAAGATGTTCACGCAATTTAAATTTTGTTCATAAAATATGAGATATTTTCATCCAAATTCAAATCAATTTCTACAAAATAAAAAAAATTATTTTTGAGAAATGTTGAACATTTTTCGACTTTATGAACATATTTTGAAATTCGTGAACATTTTTAGTTTGAGAACATTTTCTTGAAATGTATGAACATTTTTTGTTTGACAAACATTTTTTTGAAACTCAAGAATATTTTGAATCAGTGAACAGTTTTTGAATCAATGAACTCTTTGTTGTCATTTACAATATTCTTTTATTTTGGGATGATTTTGAAAATATTCATGCTCATTTTTTTGAATTAACAATTTTTTTGTTCAAAACTTCAAATTCAAACATTTTTTCATTATGTGAATATTTTTTAAAAATAGTAAACATTTTTTTAAACCACGAAATTTTATGAGTGGTGAAACATGTTTTGAAATGTGGAACTATTTTGAAATCTCAAAATATTTTAAAGATGAAAAAAAAAGCTAAAACAATATGAAAAACAGGGGGTTGCTCCGGCCAGCGCGTCACGTGCAGTACAGGAGCTCCCATACAGCGCTGGCTCGTTCACCAGTGCATCACGTGTGGTACAGGAGCTCCCATACGGCGAGGGTGCAGTATAGGAGCTCCCATACAGCGCTGGCTCGTTCACCAGCGCATCACGTGCGGTACAGGAGCTCCCATACGGCGAGGGAGCTCCTGTTCGGCGCCTGTTGTGCCTGAACAGTAACCTAGCACACACTACAGCACCCTGTTGGGTTGGCCCGTGAAGGCGTTGTGCAGCGAACCTATACCACAAAAAACACGCAAAACATTGCCTATTGCCTTCTCCAGGATTAGAACTCACGTCACTGAGTCTGTATCCAAGCCTAGCTAACCACTAGAGCAACTAGAGGCTTCTGATTGATAATAGCACCAACCCTATAAGAACAAATGTGTTCGCCATATTTATTGCAGAATACCATCTATTATGTCACTTAGATTTTTGAATTATTTAGGAAAATTGAGAATTTAGAAAGTTCATCAGTTTTTTAAGAAAATTTGACAAACTTAAAAAAAGTTCTTCAATTGTGAAAATAGTTCATGAAAACAAAAAAACAATTAACGCCAATAGAAATGTGCAACTATTTTGAAAAAAGTTCATGAAAAAGGAAAAAAAAGGTCAACGCTTATGGAAAAGTTCATCAATTTTGAAAAAAAATCACCAAGTTTGAAAGAAAGTTCATCAAATTTGAATAAAAGTTCATCAATTTTAAAAAAGTTCGCTGAGTTTAATAAAAGTTCAACAAGTTTCAAGAAAAGTTCATCTTTTTTATAAAAAAACATTGATTTTTTTTAAATATCATCAAGTTTGAGAAAAGTTCAGCGGGTTTAAAAAAAGTTCATTAATTTTGAATAAAGTTCATCGAATTTGAAGAAAAAACCATCAATTTTGAAAAAAGTCATAGAATTTGAAAGAAGTTCGTCAATTTTGAGAAAAAGTTTATCAATTTTGAAGAAAAAAATCAAGAATTAAAAATAGTCAAACTAAGAAGAAGAAAAAGGAAAAAGAAAAGATAAAACTAGAAAGAATAAAAGAAGGAAAAGATGTAATCACGTGAGAATTGGTGGCGGGATGGTTAGTGCTTGCTAATTCAGAGAAGGAGGTCACGGGTTTGAGTGGCAGCAGAGCCTTGTTTTTTGTGTGTTTAAAAAAAAGAAAAAAAAATGTAAATGGGCCGGCCCAGCGTGGAGGGGGGTATGCGCTCGTTGCGAAAACACTTATAAATTTGCCATACGGCGATACGTTTGGCTGTTTTGCGATTTGTGCAAACTCCCAGCAACATGCAGCACATGGAAGATTGACATATGCCGTGAGCCTTGTCACGCTCCATGATGCAGCACTCGTACACTAGATGATTGATATAGTTAAGTCACAGCTCACTAGGCTAACCATAATTTGCTCCGCACATAATGAACGGATATCAACAAACATGTGTTCCTACATGTGGTGGACAGAGAGGCTGACTCCCATTTTTACCTCCGACATGTTCTAACAGCCATACATCCTCATTGCTCCTTGTTTGGCTCCTTCCCATAATAACCTGGCAATGTCATTTTATGTTTCTCTGTCCCACCGGAAACCGAAAACCAGAAGAAAGGGAGGGCAAACAACGCGAAAGGGAATTGCCTCCGTTCGTCCGATCCCGATCAGATGGCCCGGGTTGTGTCCAGCTGTGCCGCCCTCGTGGCGCAAAGGTCTTCCCCAAAACTGTGCAAACGTACATGTCCTTTCATTTCGATCCAACCTGACGCCGAACTCACATGCAGGAGGGGATTTTCCGCCGCGATAACCGCCATCGATGTGTCAGCGAAGAAGGTCGAGGAGAAGGCGGTGAAGTTGGGTATGGCGGCGACAGAGGACACGACGAAGGACAAGACGGCGTTCTGGGAGCCGGACCCCAAGACCGGCGACTACCGGCCGGTGACCAGCACCAAGGAGGTGGATCCGGCCGACCTGCGCGCAGAGATGCTCAAGCGGAGGTTGCTGCAGCAGCAATGATGCGCGTGCTGCAAACACGCTACCGGCCCATAGGTTCATACCGTCATGTACAACAAAACGTTAACGGGCGTGCTAAACTATATTTACTAGGTGCCATGTCGGACAACGACTTGTCAGGAAATTGCTTCCTGTAAGTATGTAAGTCTTCAACAGACACTTACACATTTACTTGTTCTACGCAAATCGTCCAAAATTTCCCAGTGGTTTCGCACACCACGACAATATTTCAGCAGTTTGATTACGGGAATTGCCACTGTAGCAACTTCTGAGTGCTCAGCATGGGGTACCTTACATCTAACAGCCTCGTAATTGAATTCAATCAAATTCATTTGCTATGGAAACCTTTTAATCAAAGAGGAGGCCCCTACTCTCTTTACCAGGGAGAAGATGCAAGTTTCCAACAACTATTTTGAACGAACAGCCTTCGACATCTCCAAGTTGTATGTTGTCTATGATCCGATTCGCACATGCCATGAACACACTCAATACGGCAATACAGGCAGCACAAGGACACTAGTGGCAACTCACTTGTGTCTCGACTTTGCAACCCACTGTCATGACCGTTTCCAAGCCCGCAAGTGTTTCAACCACCGAACCTTTTTTTGTCCTAACAGGTTCAGGCAATGTTTCGAGAATGTATTCATTTTTCTAAAAAAATTGAATGAAAAGGATCTTTCCCTCGATTTCATTAAAGAAACCAAATAGTCATATCATACAGCCAAGACACAAACACCGCTAAGTTTAAGAAAGACAAGGATGGCAACAACTCCCAAAACACGCACACACACCCTCACACCTGCGAATACAAGTAAAGAGGGATATGCAATAGAACACCCATCGAAACTAGATCAAAACGCGCTCCAAATGCGTTTTACTCCATTTACCCCCCTCAGCCACTGTGTGACAGCAGTTTCAACCATCTTCCAATCTTGGGATCCAAAATGCCCACTCCCGCCGTGCTTGAAAGATTTCACTGGCGACTCGATCCAGCAGTTGTGCGCCCCGTTGTAGCTCCAATTTTGCGTCCTACCTCAACAACAAGAGATTCCATTCATTAATCAAATGTGACATTTTATTCCAATGAGACAGCCAAACATCTTGAAAGCAAGCTGAATTTCTGGTTTTCCAGATACTCCTGATTAGAGCAGCAACCCCAACAGAAATTATCTTTTTTTCCAAGGCTATCCCTCCAAGCCAGACATTAAAGCATGTGTCCATGTCAGAGAAATTACAGGAAGTCCCTACATTGTAACTCACCACACTCCACATGTATCTAGCAAGGGGGCACTGGAAGAAAGGTACGATTAATCGATTCTGTTCTCCCACAAAACAAACACTGTTCTTCACATCCCCCCCCCCCACGCAAGATAACATACCTGGTCAGGATACTTTTTTTCAAGACCAGTCACATGAATGTTCTAACTCTAAGGGGGGTTGACTTTCCACAGGAATCTATTAGTACACTTCTCCCCAATCTGTAAGGCAGAGTAAAAAAATTTGAGAGTAAAGACTCCTGATACAACCAACGTCCAAGATAGCTTATCCTCTTCATGATTCAAAGCAACTCGGCCATAGAGATCTGACAAATTCTGCCAGTGAACTGCCTTATCCCCAACCAAAGCTCTACGAAAACTGAGGTTAGCAAGGACAGAAGATAAGGCATCATTGACCGTTATGTGTAGATTTTGTGAAATATTATACAAACTAGGGAGAGTAGTGGAAAGACATTCTTTCCCTATCCATTTATCTTCCCAAAATCTAGTTTTCTTCCCATTTCCCACACAAAACCTGCAACAAGATATAAACAGGTATTTACACTTTAGCAGGCTTTGCCAAAAGTGTGAGTCACCTTGTTTTTTTATGTACTTGTCCAAAAGTAGAATTTTTTTTATATATTTGTCCCACAAAATTCTATGCCATAATCCTTTTTCATTAAAAAGTTCCCGCAACCACTTAGACAGGAGGGCAATATTTATAATGTCCATGTTTAAAATTTCCAACCCACCTAAATCTTTAGGTCTACATACTCTATCCCAGGGCACTAAATGATACTTCTGTTTATCCTTTTCACCACTCCACAAAAGCTAGCTCTAGGTCTATCCAAATTCTTCATCAGACCACTAGGAATCCCATAGAAGGAAAGCATGAAGAGGACTAAGCTAGTCAAGCAAGAGTTACTCAATGTTGTTCTGCCAACAATATTGAGAACTCTTCCCAACCAGCCACCCGTTCTCTTTTCTATTTTACCAATGGAAGGGTTCCAATCACTTTTCTTCAACCTTTTTTTTATCTACTAGGATGCCTAGATATTTAAAAGGCAAAGTACCTTTTTTTACAAGTTAATATCTATTCAAATTGTTTTGTTCTTTCCTCTTCCATGCCAACACAGATCACTTCACTTTTATGGAAATTGATTTTCAAACCAGAGATAATTTCAAACAAGCTCAGGATTTTAAATTTCACATTTCTAGGTTGAGCTAAATCATCTTGGAATAATACAATGGTGTCATCTGCATATTGCACAATGAACACATCATTATCCTTATGATTTTTAGCAAGCCCACTGATCAGACCTTGTTCCACTGCGCTGTCAAACAAAGTTGCCAAATTATCTACTGCGAGATCAAAAAGCAGAGGGGACATAGAGTCCCCTTGCCTCAACCACTGTTTTAAAATATGGTCCAATCTCACCACACCTTAAAAGCTACCTTACCTCCAGAAATAGTTTTCATCACCCAATCAATCCATTTATCAGGATTTTTTTCATTTAAGTGTTTGAAAGAGAAAAGGCCATTGAACCTTGTCAAAGGCCTTCTCAAAATCAATCTTAAAAAGCACACCGAAATTTTTTATGCATGGAATTCAGAGTTTCATGCAAAACCAGAGCCCCCTCCAAAATATATCTTCCTTCTATAAATGCAGTTTTGGGAGGTCCTGATAATTCCAGAAATTATTAAAATCGATATGTTGATCAGAATCTTGGTGAAAATTGAAAATAATATTCAAAAGACAAATCGGCCTATATTTTTGGATCTTGCCAGCATCACTCCCCTTGGGTAAGAGAGAAATTACCCCATAGTTTAGCCTGTCAAGGTCTAATCTGTGATCATAAAACTCCTCTAACAATGCGAACACGTCCATTTTTACAAGCTCCCAGACATGTTGGGAAAATTCAATATTAAAACCATCAGTCATAGTAGCTTTACTTTTCTCCATACCAAATACAACTTCTTTCAACTCCTCAAGTGTGAATTTCTTACTGAGGAACGCCTATTCTTCCTTAGTATATGTTTCCACGCCATTGTAGTCCATCCCCAAAGATTTGATATCTGGCTCACTAAATAAGTTTTTGTAAGAATTGGTAATGTATTTTTTTTCATATTGTCCTGAACCTCAATCATCCCTTCATCTTGTACCAACTTAAACAATTCTATTCTTCCTAAGTCTATCATTTACTTTAGCATGATAATATTTAGTGTTTGAATCTCCTCCAAACAACTCTTTGTCATGAGATATTTGAAGCCATTTTACTTCCTCTTCCTTCAAAATTATTTTCAAATTATCTTGATAGTCTTTTTTGTACTTCCTATCTTCCATCTTTAAATTTTCCTTCTCCCCCAACTTATTTAGTCTGTCTATCTCTTCAATCAGATTTTTTCTGCCTTCTGAATAGTGCTTCAATATTCAGATTCCACCCTTTCAACACTTTCCTAAGTTTTCTCAAAAAAGAATTGCATCTTATATAAAAGAGAATTTCTAGACAATCCTTCTTCCACACTTTTCATCCACCTCATCCAATTCTGGTCTCTGAAACCAGTAATTTTCAAATTTGAAAACATATGGTTCCACAGGCAACTCCGCAAATTTAATGAGCATGGGGTGTGGTCAGAAAGGTCTCTAGCTAAATCCTCAATATGAACTAAAGGGATTTTTCCAGGTGGATGAAATCAACATTCTATCCAACAATGCATAAGTGGGGTCTCGTGATTATTGGACCAGGTGTATTTTCTCCCCACCAGAGGTAACTCCATCATCTCCCCGAAGATAATAATATAATTGAAAAGCATACTCCATTTATTATATCCTCTAGGTTTATTTTTATCACTTTCTTTCCTTGTCATGTTAAAGTCTCCTGCCACTAGCATAGGGTTTTTAGAATTTTTAAACAAGTGAACTAGTTCAACCAAAAAAATTGTTTGCCGGTAGGTTGAGCATCTCTATATACTACAACCAAACTCGAGCAGAAACCATCATTTACATTTCTAACTTTACTCTGACAAAATACTCTCCAAACTCGACCTCCTCCTTGATCAATGTAGCATTTTGCTACCAACCAGAATCCCTCCAGATCTCCCTCTAGATGGCAAAAAGTTTCAATAAACCTTTCCTGGCCACTCAATTTAGATAGTTCTACTGAGCTAAACTCAATATTCATTGCCTCTTGAATGCCCACAAAGTCAAGACTGTTCTTATTTATCAGCTCTCTAATAAAATTCTTGTTGTTCTTATCTCCAACCCCCTACATCTCCATATCAGCCCCCTCAACATTATTTTTTAACTAATTTTTTAATAGACCTTCCACTGGTAAGAGAAACCAAAAGCAAGCGTCTGTGAAATAGCAGTGGAAAGAAGAGGTAAACAATGAGGATAATCAAACTAATCATTATTCTTTTTTCTTCTTCTTCTTAACACAGTCTTCACGGGAGTCTTAACAGCAACAACCTCAAAATGAGCACTGTTTGCTTTAAGACCATCTCTAATCCCTCCAAACACACTTTCCATTTTCTCATCCATTTGATCATCATCCGCCTCCCTACTTAATTGTGGTAAGTCCTGAAGTATGGAATTAACATCTTTAGGTTCCAAAGCATTTTCATCTTCGTGCATGTTAGTTTCCTCCCTAGCATTGTTTAGGAACATTTCTTTCCTAGCATTTTAATGAGAAGAAGTAATATGTAAATTATATTCCACCAAGTTTAGTGAAACCCCTAAATCAATCCCTAATAGATTAGCAACATCAATCAACTTCACATTTTTAGAATAATCATTATTAGAATTGGATGACATACCTTCAAACAAAGCCAAGTTTTTAGCCCTCACTAAAGACATAGATCTGCCTAACATGGGAATGGCATCCCTGTTTTTGGAAGATATCTCCCCTGATCAACATTTTTGTCATTGTCATTCTCATACTCATATCCTCTGGAGCAGCAATCCCTAATTTTGACCCCAAACTGACTGATTGAAAAACTTCAGGTCCATCCTCCGGGTCATCTTCATCAAAAATAATTTGCTCGTCTTCACTCCCCCCATTCGCAGATGCAGATCATGTCCCTTCCTCACCTTTCTGATTAACATTTTTTCATGTTTTCGTTGTACAACAATAAGTCAGCATCATCTTGCTCTTGCAAAGTACCATCTCTCTCCTATAATGCCATCTTGGTCCTAGTGCTTCCACATATTGCCCCTTTCACTATATCATCCTCACTAATCTTTGCTTTTGAATCTCTACTATCTTCTTGTTGTTGTTGAAAATCCATGCACTCCTCATATCTCTGAGATAACTCATCATCATCTTTAGCCTAGCGTTCACCAACCACTTCCTCTACTTCCAAAAAGATTCTATAAACCATGAGATTGGGAGTTGTTAACTTAGTCCATCTGGGTATTTTATTATGCCCAACCACAACAACTATCAGGAAGTAAGCTAGTTTTGCTAACCAACTCCATAGCTATAGCTTGAGTGTATCCAAGCATTGATCCAACCTCACACAACCCATGCAAATTCTTCATTATTTTTGGAAATCCTTTTGATCTGGCCCAGATTACATCAAGCTTACCAATAGACATAGCATCATCATTCCAAATTTTCACATTCACCATAATATTTCCTCCCTTCAAAGGAACAATCATAGACAACAACTTCATTAATTCTTACAGCAGATGGAAAATTTACTACAAAGACACCTTCAGAAACTTCCTTGCTTTCCAATCCCACCTTCATGGATATGTTTTAGCCAAACTCTTAATTAACATATCAGCATCAATTTCCAAGTCACATCCCTCCCTCGGCCTCACCAAAGCAACCACTTCATTTTAGCTAGTACCAGATGTTGGGGAACGTTGCATGGAAAACAAAAAAATTCTACGCACACGCAAGATCTATCCATGGAGATGCATAGCTACGAGAGGGGCAGAGCATCTACATAGCCTTGTAGATCGCTAAGCGGAAGCGTTTATCACGTGGTTGATGTAATCGTACTCTTCACGATCAAATCACGATCCAACTGATCTAGTGCCGAACGGACGGCACCTCTGAGTTTAGCACACGTGTGGATCAATGACCTCTCCTCCTTCTTGACCCAGCAAGCAGGAGAGGAGAAGTATATGGGATCACAACCAACACGATGGTATCGTGGCGGTGGAGCACCGACAACACTTCGCTAAGCGTCGTCAGGACGAGGCAGTGGAACTACGGAGTAACGAGAGAGAGAGGCGCCAAGGGCTTGGTGTGCCCTCTTGGGGTGCCCCCTCCCCTCTATATATAGGTGGAGGGGCGTGGGAAACAGCCCCTCCCAGCCCTAGGGCTCAGCTAAGGGGGAGAGGACTTGGACTCCAAGTCCAGTCCTATTCCTACTAGGACTCCTTCCTTTTTTGCCTTCCCTAGCCACATGGGCTTTTGAGGACTTGGTGTGCCTAGCCCAATAAGGCCAGGGCGCCTCCCCACAGCCCATTCTATCCCTTGGGTCATGGTGGACCCACTTATGGACTTCCGGACCCCTCCGGAATCCACCGGAACCTTCTGGAAGCTTCCCGGTACAATACCGAAAAAACTGCACCTTTTCCGAAACCCAAAATATGACTTCCCATATATAAATATTTACCTCTCAACCATTCCGAGACTCCTCGTGACGTTCAGGATCTCATCTGGGACTTTGGCAACATTTGATTACAACTAATTAAATATCCCAATATTACTCTAGCGTCAACGAACGTTAAGCGTGCGACCCTGCGGGTTAGGGAATTATGTAGTCATGACCGAGACACCTCTCCGGTCAATAACCAATAGCGGGACCTGGATGCCCATATTGATTCCTACATATTCCATGAAGATATTTTATTGGTTGAACCTTTATGACAACATACATAATTCCCTTTGTCTGCCGGTATGTTACTTGCCTGAGATTCGACCGTTGATATCTTCATACCTAGTTTAATCTCGTTACCGACAAGTCTCTTTACTCGTTCCATAATACATCATCTCATAACTAACTCCTTAGTCACTTTTCTTGCAAGCTTCTTATGATGTTTATTACCGAGAGAGCCCATAGATACCTCTCCGATACACGGAGTGACAAATCCCAATCTTGATTCATGCCAACTCAACAGACACCTTTGGATATACCTGTAGAGCATCTTTATGATCACCCAATTACGTTGTGATGTTTGATAGCACACAAGGTATTCCTCCGGTATCCGGGAGTCGCATGATCTCATGTTCAAAGGAATATGTATTTGACATTAAGAAAGCAGTAGCAATAAACTGAATGATCATATGCTAAGCTAACAGATGGGTCATGTCCATCACATCATTATCCTAATGATGTGATCCCGTTATCAAGTGATGACACATGTCTATGGTTAGGAAACCTTAACCATCTTTTAATCAACGAGCTCATCTTTTGATCAATGAGCTACTCTAGTAGAGGCTCACTAGGGACACGGTATTTGTTTATGTAACCACACATGTATTTAAGTTTTCGGTCAATACAATTCTAGCATGAATAATAAACCTTTATCATGAATAAGGAAATATAATAATAAAAACTTTATTATTGCCTCTAGGGCATATTTCCATCAGTCTCCCACTTGCACTAGAGTCAATAATCTAGTTCACATCGCCATGTGATTAACACCCATAGTTCACATCGCCATGTGACTAACACCCAAGAGTATACTAGAGTTAATAATCTAGTTCACATCGCCATGTGATTAACACCCATAGTTCACATCGCCATGTGACTAACACCCAAAGATTTTACTAGAGTCAATAATCTAGTTTACATCGCCATGTGATTAACACCCAAAGAATACTAAGGTGTGATCATGTTTTGCTTTTGAGAGAGCTTTAGTCAACGGGTCTGCCACATTCAGATCCGTATGTATTTTGCAAATTTCTATGTCTACAATGCTCTGCATGGAGCTACTCTAACTAATTGCTCCCACTTTCAATATGTATCTAGAATGAGACTCAGAGTCATACGAATCGGTGTTAAAGCTTGCATCGACGTAACCCTTTATGATAAACTCTTTATCACCTCCATAACCTAGAAACATTTCCTTAGTCCTCTAGGTCACTAAGGATAATTTTGACTGATGTCTAGTGATCCACTCCTGGATCACTATCATATCCCCTTGCCAAACTCATGGCAAGGCACACAGCAGGTCAGGTACACAACATGGCATACTTTATAGAACCTATGGGTGAGTCATAGGGAATGACTTTCATTCTCTCTCTATCTTCTACCGTGGTCGGGCTTTGAATCTTACTCAACTTCACACCTTGCAACACAGTCAAGAACCCTTTCTTAGACTCATCCATTTTGAACTTCTTCAGAATTTTTCCAAGGTATGTTCTTTGTGAAAGTCCTATTAAGCGTCTCGATCTTTCCCTATAGATCTTGATGCCCAATACGTAAGTACCGAGGTCTTCCATCGAAAAATTCTTATTGAAGCATCCTTTATGCTATCCAGAAATTCTATATCATTTCCAATCAACAATATGTCATCCACATATAATATCAAAAGTGTTACAGAGCTCCCACTCACTTTCTCGCAAATACAGGCTTCACCGTAAGTCTGTATAAAACCATATGCTTTGATCACCTCATCAAAGCATATATTCCAACTCCGAGATGCTTGCACCAGTCCATAGATGGATCACTGGAGCTTGAACACTTTGTTAGCACCTTTAGGATCGACAAAAACTTTCAGTTGCATCATATACAACTCTTCTTTAAGAAACCCGTTAAGGAATTCAGTTTTGACATCCATTTGCCAGATTTCATAATCATAAAATGCGGCAATTTTTTAACATGATTCAGACAGACTTAAGCATCACTACAGGTGAGAAAGTCTCATCGTAGTCAACTCCTTGAACTTGTCGAAAACCTTTCATGACAAGTCGAGCTTTATAAACAGTGATATTACCATCAGCATCCGTCCTCCTCTTGAAGATCCATTTATTTTCAATGGCCTGACGATCATCGGGCAAGTCCATCAAAGTCCACACTTTGTTCTCATACATGGATCCTATCTCAGATTTCATGGCATCAAGCCATTTGTCGGAATCTGAGCTCATCATAGCTTCTTCATAGTTCGTAGGTTTGCCGTTGTCTAACAACATGACTTCCAGGACATGATTACCATACCACTCTGGTGCAGAACATGGTCTGGTCGACCTACGAAGTTTAGTAGTAACTTGATCTGAAGTTTCATGATCATCATCAATAGCTTCCTCTCTAGTTGGTGTAGGCATCACGTAAATGTTTTTTCCTAGTGTGTTACTTTCCAATTCGAGAGAATGTACAACTACCTTATCAAGTTCTAGTTTCCTCCCACTCACTTCTTTCGAGAGAGACTCCTTCTCTAGAAAGGACCCATTCTTGGCAATAAAGATCTTGCCGTCAGGTCTGTGGTAGAAGGTATACCCAATGGTCTCTTTAGGGTATCCTACAAAGACACACTTCTCCACTTTGGGTTTGAGCTTATCAAGCTGAAACTGTTTAACATAAGCATCGCATCCCCAAACTTTAAGAAACGATAGCTTAGGTTTCTTCCCAAACCATAATTCATACGGTGTCGTCCCGACAGATTAGATGGTGCCCTATTTAACGTGAATGTGACCCTCTCTAATGCATAACCCCAAAAAGATAAAGGCAAATCAGTAAGAGACATCATAGAATGCACCATAAGTAATAAAGTACATTACGATGTTCGGACACACCATTATGCTGTGGTGTTCCAGGTGGCGTGAGTTGTGAAACAATTCCACATTGTTTTAACTGAAGGCCAAACTTGTAACTCAAATATTCTCCTCCACGATCGGATTATGATGATTCCCCACTTCACTTTGAAATTCTTTGAACTTTTCAAATGTTTCAGATTTGTGTTTCATCAAGTAGATATACCCATACCTACTCAAATCATCTGTGAAGGTCAGAAAATAAGGATACTCGCCGCGTGCCTTAACACTCATCGGACCGCATACATCGATATGTATTATTTCCAGTAAGTCATTAGCTTGCTCCATTGTTTCGAAGAACAGAGTTAGTCATATTTCCCATGAGTCATGGTTCGCAAGTATCAAATGATTCATAATCAAGTGATTCCAAAAATCCATTCATATGGAGTTTCTTCATGCGCTTTACACCAATATGACCTAAACGGCAGTGCCACAAGTATGTTGCACTATCATTACCAACTTTGCTTCTTTTGGCATTAATATTATGAATATGTGTATCACTATGATCGAGATTCAATAAACCATTCGCATTGGGTATATGACCATAGAAGATTGTATTCATGTAAATAGAACAATAATTATTCTATGACTTAAATGAATAACCATGTTGCATTAAACACGATCAAATCATGTTCATGCTCAATGCAAACACCAAATAACATTTATTTAGGTGCAACACTAATCCCGAAGGTAGAGGGAGTGCACGATGCTGATCATATGAATCTTGGAAACACTTCCAACACACATCATCACCTTGTCCTTTACTAGTCTTAGTTTATTCTGCAACTCTTGTTTCAAGTTATTAATCTTAGCAACTAAACCGGTATCAAATACCTAGGGGCTACTATGAGTACCAGTAAGGTACACATCAATAACATATATATCAAATATACCTTTGTTTACTTTGCCATCCTTCTTATCTCCCAAGTATTTGGGGCAGTTCCGCTTCTAGTGACCATTTTCTTTGGAGTAGAAGTAGTCAGTTTCATGCTTGGGTCTAACTTTGAGATTCTTCATGGGAGCGACAACTTGCTTGCTGCTCTTCTTGAAGTTCCCTTTCTTTCCCTTGCCCTTTTCTTAAAACTGCTGGTCTTTTTAACCATCAACACTTGATGCTTTTTCTTGATTTCTACCTCCACCGATTTCAGCATCGCTAAGAGCTTGGGAATCGTTTTCGTCATCCCTTGCATATTATAGTTCATCAAGAAAGCTCTAGTAGCTTGGTGATAGTGACTGGAGAACTCTATCAATCACTATCTTATCTGGAAGATTAAATCCCACTTGATTCAAGTGATTGTAGTACCCAGACATTTTGAGCACATGCTCACTGGCTGAGATATTCTCCTCCATCTTGTAGGCAAAGTACTTGTCAGAGGTTTCATACCTCTCAACACGGGCATGATCCTGAAATACCAATTTCAGCTCTTGGAACATCTCGTATGTTCCATGGCGTTCAAAACGTCTTTGGAGCCCCAATTCTAAGTCATAAAGCATGGCACACTAAACTATCAAGTAGTCATCAGATCGAGCTTGCCAAATGTTCATAACATCTGCATCAACTCCTGCAGCAGGTCTGTCACCTAGTGGTGAATCAAGGACATAATTCTTCTGTGCAGCAATGAGGATAATCCTCGGATCATGGACCCAGTCCGCATTATTGCTACCATCATATTTCAACTTAGTTTTCTCTAGGAACGTATCAAAAATAGGGGAGCTACATCGCGAGCTATTGATCTACAACATAATACGCAAACACAATTTTGACTATGTTCATGATAAATTTTAGTTCAAATAATCAAATTACTAAAGAACTCCCACTTAAATCAACATCCCTCAAGTTGTCTAAGTGATACATGATCCAAATCAACTAAACCATATCCGATCATCACGTGAGATGGAGTAGTGTTCAATGGTGAACATCTACATGTTGATCATATCTACTATACGACTCATGTTCGACCATTCGGTTTCTAGTGTTTTAAGACCATGTCTGTACATGCTAGGCTCGTCAAGTTTAACCCAATTATTTTGTGCGTGTAAACTGGCTTACACCCGTTGTATGTGAACATAGAGTCTATCACACCCGATCATCACGAGGTGTCTCGAAACGATGAACTGTAGCAATGGTGCATACTCAGGGAGACCACTTTTATCTTGAAATTAAGTGAATGGAACATCTTATAGTGCTACCTTCGTTCTAAGCAAAATAAGATGCATAAAGGATAAACGTCACATGCAATCAAAATACGTGACATGGTATGGCCATCATCATCTTGTGCTTTTGATCTCCATCTCCAAGGCAACGCTATGATCTCCATCGTCACCGGCTTGACACCTTGATCTCCAACGTTGCGTCGGGGTCGTCTCGCCAACTGTTGGTTCTACAACTATTGCTAAGGCATAGCGATAAAGTAAAGCAATTACATGGCGCTTAATGATTGACGCGTAGGTCATACAAAAATTAAAAGACAACCCTAAGGCTCCTGCTGGTTGTCGATATTACAAAACATGATTATCTCATACAACAACGTATATCACATAACATATTGACCATATCACATCACATCATACCCTGCAAAAACAAGTTAGACGCCTTCTACTTTGTTGTTGCAAGTTTTACGTGGCTGCTACGGACAACTAGCAAGAACCGTTCTTACCTACTCTTGTGGATTTAACACGGCAGATGCCCTAGCAAAAGGACTTAGGTGTGGAGCCATCGTAGCTAGGTTAGCTTCAAGGGGTTAAATGGGACAAAGGACACAGAGAGTTCACCCAGGTTCGGCCCCTCTCAATGAGGTAAAAGCCTACTCCTGCTTTCGATTGTATTGCTTGTGTTTTGATTACCAGGGAGCGAATACGCTTGACCTAGTTCTCCATCAATTGTTTCTTGAGTTAACCTACCGCCGGGTCACCCCTTTATATACAGGTTGATGCTCGGCGGCTTACAGAGTCCCGGCCGGCTCATACACAACGTGTCCGGCTCGATAACTAACTAAGCTTGCCTTACAATACAAGTTAAGCATATGGCGGTGTCACGCCCAATATGCGACCCTATCCTAAAGGAACTCGAAGGTCCCACCAAGGATAGAAGCGCATATTGGAGACGCTTTTGCAAGGTGGATATCATTACATCGTACCATTACATAATAGTTGGGGATACATACAAGAGGCATACAATGCCACACGAATACAACATCACCATACATAAGAGAAACATCCGACTACGGATGAAACACAAACAGAAACTCAAATGACATCCACCCTGCTAGCCCAGGCTGCCGCCTGGAACCTATCCCCTGATCGAATAAGAAGCAGAAGAAGAACTCCAGAACAAGCAAACATCGCTCTCGCGTCATGATCATCGCATAACCTACACCTACAACTGTTGTTGTAGTAATCTGTGAGCCACGAGGACTCAGCAATCCCATTACCATGGGTATCAAGACTAGAAAAGCTTAATGGGTATGGAAAGGATAAGTGGTGAGGTTGCAACAGCGACTAAGCATATATGGTGGCTAACATACGCAAATAAGAGCGAGAAGAGAAGCAACGCAACATCGAGAAACTAGATGTGATCAAGGGGTGATCCTAAAACTACTTGCGTTCAAACATAACACAAACCGTGTTCACTTCTCGACCCACTCGAAAAGAGACCATCACGGTTACATACACGGTTGGATATTTTAATTCGAATTTGGTGTCAAGTTCTCTACAACTGGACATTAACAAATTCCCATCTGCCACATAACCGTGGGCATGGCTTTCAAAAGTTTAAACCCTGCAGGGATGTCCCAACTTAGCCCATTATAAGCTCTCACGACCAACGAAGGATATTCCTTCTCCCGGGAAGACCCGATCAGTCTTGGAATCCCGGTTACAAGACATTTCGACAATGGTAAAACAAGACCAGCAAGACCACCCGACCGTGCTGACAAATCCCGATAGGAGCTGCACATATCTTGTTCTCAGGGCACACCAGATAAGCTAAGCGTACAAGTACCAACATAACCCAAGTTGCCAAGGGATGGTCCCGCATGGTGCTCTAGTTTGGACCAACACTCAGAGGAGCACTAGCCCGGGGGGTAAAATAAGATGACCCTCGGGCTCCGGAAACCCAAGGGAAAAAGGCTTAGGTGGCAAATGTTAAAACCAAGGTTGGGCCTTGCTGGAAGAGTTTTATTCAAAGCAAACTGTCAAGGGGGTCCCATACACCCGGCCGCGTAAGGAATGCAAAATCAAGGAACATAACACCGGTATGACGGAAACTAAGGCGGCAAGAGTGGAACAAAACACCAGGCATAAGGTCGAGCCTTCCACCCTTTACCAAGTATATAGATGCATTAATTAGATAAGAGATATTGTGATATCCCAACATAATCCTGTCCATCATGGAGCAATCTTCAACTTCACCTGCAACTAACAACGCTATAAGAGGGGCTGAGCAAAGCGGTAACATAGCCAAGCAACGGTTTGCTAGGAAGGGTGAAAAGGTTAGAGGCTGACATGGCAGTTTGGAAGGCTTGATCAACAAGAGATACGTAGCATGGCATAGCGATAGAACGAAGCAACTAGCATAGCAATGATAGTAGTGAGATCCAGGGTAGCGGTCATCTTGCCTGAAATCCCGCTAGGAAGAAGAACGAGTCCATGAAGAAGATGAACGGGCGAAGACGAACCAAGCGTAGATGAACGAATCCTCACGATCGCAACGAAATAGGAACTATCGAGAAGAAGCACAACTGGAAAGGAGCAAACCACATGGTAAACACCCAACACATAAACATGACAAGATGCTCAACCAAGCATGATGCATGACAAAGGATATATGATGCTACTCATGGCAAGAGATGATGCATACAAGAACAACACATCAAAGCAAGTTTAAATGAGGCCGGTACAACATATAACAAATCCGGTAAGTCCTCATATGCAAATTTTGGAATTGGTCCAGATCTGAATAAACCTTATGTTCAAGTTGTTAAACAGCAAGTTAAAATGCACCAAGATGATCTACATGAAATTCTAGTCAAGTTACATATAAAGTTCATTTAGTTCGGAGCTACGGCCTAGAAGATATGAGCAAAACAAGCTAAACATGGCATTTATGCAAAATTCATTCAAACATCAAGAAAACACTCTCAAGGCAAGGATTCAACATGACATTATGCAATTACATGCAATTCTAAGCAAGTTTCATATAGACCATGCTCAAAACGGAGCAACAGTGCCACACATTCACTCCAAACAAGATATAATAACAATCTGCCCAAAACAGCAAGTAGGCACTTTGCAATCATAAAACAACATGCTACAGGAATCATATGAGCATAAACATGACATGCACTTCATGTAAAGATAACACACTTCAAATATTATTAAGGTTCAGGTTCATAGGCATCAAGATTAAACCAATATGATCAATGCAAAATGCAACTTTATAACACAGGAGCATATGCATGAGCAGAGTTAATATGATGACATGATGGGGGCATGAAACAAAGGTGCTACAGAAACTATACATGGCAACCAATGGAATGGCATCAACGTACACATAAGAAAGAGCAAATAACATCATGACATCATATACATATGACTTATAGATTAGTAGGAACCAACAAGACAAGATTGAATGTCGAAACAGTTTCAGCAAGTGTAAAACAGCAACATTATGATAGCATGTTTGCAAGCATGAAACAGAGGCATATGACATCCAAAATTAGCAAACATGGCCTGTGAACAAAGTTGTCATAGCATACTTCAAAACATGTAATTGGAGCATCTCCAGAAGAGGCATGGATCACTCAATAACAAGCTCACAACAAGGCATCATGAAGTTAACAGAAATCTGGAACATTATGTAAGCATGTTCATGGCAATGAAAACATATGCTACAGGACATATATAAGGCATTAAAAGGCATGGCATGATAGAGCATAACATAGACAACAAAATATGCCAACTAAGCATCTCCAGAATATGTACGGATTAATTGGTAGCCCACTTCACAAGGTTGAAGCACTCGCTACAGGGCATATGAAAATACATGGATTTCACCCTGGTAAAGATGGCATAATTATTCTCCTAAAACATGTGGACATAATGCTCATAGGCTGCACACACAAAATGCAACAAAAATGACAAAACAGCAAGTATACATAGCAACCAAGGACATGGCATTAAAGTACACATAACAAAGAGCAAATAACATCATGGCATCATAAACATATGGCTCATGGGTTAGTGGGAACCAACATGACAAGAATGAAAGTTGAAACAGTTTCAGCAAGTGTAAAACAGCAACATCATGATAGCAAGTTTGGAGCAAGATAACAACAAGCTACAACATGCCATAATTGCAACCAAGGGCATGGATGGATATAGCATAAACGATATAACAAAACATCCTTAGTGAAGATCTCCAGATTATGCATATAATGGATGGTAGCTTCAATCAAACATAGCAACATAATATAGCAGTTTCAGCCTAGCAAAACAGTAACAACAAGTACCCTACTTCACGAGCTTGATGCACTCACTACAAGACTCACAAAAATACATGGATTGCACCACTGTAAAAATGGCATGAATATACTCCTAAAACATGTAGACATGATGCTCAAACGATGCACACACAAAATGCAACGAAAATGATAAAACAACAAGTTATAACAGTTTTCAGTAGTTAACAGCAACATGCACTTTTTCAATAGGGATTAATATATCAAGATGCATCCTAACATGAATTCACAGCATACCAACGTGTATAGCATGAAGAGCAGAATATGAGCATATCAAGATCATAATCATAGGATCAACAGGGACAAAGTTGTGGCACTCACGAGATGCACAAATGATGTTAACAATCAGCAGATTACAGCAGTTAACATCATATAGCACTCTTGCAACGATGATTAGGGCATCAATATGGACTCAAACAAGCATGCCACAATGGAATGAAATGAAAAGCATCTCACAATGAACATTCTGATATACTATTCATGCAAAATGAATCTACAGTCAGAGAGTTATCGCATGTTAAACATATGCACATGATGATTGAAAACACAGGGACTTAGCCAAATTTTACCCTCGCGAAGAAACGGGACGAGGTCAACCCGGGACGGAGCGGATCAGGCTGCGGCCAAGGTCGTTTGGATTGGGGGCGTAGGCGAACCGGGACGAGGTCGTGCAGATCGGCGGAAGCAGAGGTCGGCCATGGCAGCGACGAACGACGGCGGGGACGCGATGGCCGGAGGAGTCCCGGGACGGCGACTCCAGGCGGGGCTCGAACGGATCCCGCTGGATCCGGGCTAGAGATGGTCGGTGGGGCGAAGAGGAGGCCGAGGCGATGCGGAGGCGCGATAACGGCCGGCGGCGGCTCCATGGGCGGCGTCGCTTCCTGAAGAGAGAGAGAAAGAGAGAGAGAGAGAGAGAGAGAGAGAGAGAGAGCTGGTGAGGGAGAGGGAGAAGAAGGCGGGGCAGCGCGGGCTCACCGGACGGCGACGAGCTACAGACGGCGGGGTCGGGCGCCGACGGGGAGATGCGGGGAGACACCATAGGGGCGCGGCGGCAGGGTCCGGCACGCGGCGGTGCGGGACGAGCGGCGACGCGGGCAAGGCGGGTGCCTCGGGCCCGATCGCGGTCGGGGCGGGCCTGGACCGGGACTGGGCGGTACGGCGGCGGAGTAGGAAGGCACGGGGACACGTGGCGCGAGGGGAGTGGCTGCGGGCGGTGGCGCGGGCGTGTCCGGCAGCGGGCGGACACGTCCGGCGGCTGAGAGGGAGAGAGGCTAGGGTTCATCCAGAATTTCGGGAGAGGAGGCTAAGAGAGTCCAAATAGGGAGCGGTTTTCACTCGCACAATCGTGATCGAACGGCGGAGAGCATGGAAGGGAGTTAGATGGTCTAGGTGGGCTGTGTGAAGGGGTGCTGGGCTGCAAGTGAAAATGGGGTTTCGGTTAACTGGGTTAATCGTTGGTGCATCAAACGGCCTCCAAATGGAACAAAATTTGATGGGCGGTCTACCGGTGATATACCAAGGCCAGTTGGCAAATACCGACCCATTACGAGAACATTTTTCGGCGGCTCGCAAAACAAGATCTGAGAGGGGCGACGGGCGCGTGCGAGTGTGGTCGGGCTCAGAACGGATAACGGAGAGAACTGGGAGAACCCAAACGGATGCAAGTTTTGAAAAACATGCAGATGAAATGCAGATGATGACATGGCAAAATGCAGCACACAAGAAAATGACATGGCAACACCGACGAAAAACTGAAAGACACCTAGCACATTGGATTCGGGGCGTTACAGGCGGCTCACACCCGTGGACCTCAAATCATCCCCGGGTCTTGGGCCTTCAATAAGCTTGCTCTATGAACCGCCATCTTCATATCTTCTTGGGCTTCTTCATCTTAAGTCGCCAGTGGCATAACCCAGCCCCTCCTGGGCGCGTCATACCCAGTAGTTATATCCCCAACATTAGGCCCCAGGTTGATTTGAACTTGTTCACATCAATCTTCAGCATTTGACTTACCAGAATCTTCCATCGCTAATTCCTTATCAATTCATTATAACCCGCCATGAAGTCACATTTCAGAATTGTGTTAACCTGCCATGACATCATCTCACATTAACTTCGCACGAAGCCCAGGACATTCAACAAAAAATTTAATTTAATGGATCTCCTGAAAATCGAGGCATCTGCGTAGCCACATAATCATTTTTTGGCCTCCTCGATTCCCGTGCATGCCATTTATCCATCTCCTTATAAATAGGAATAGGGTGTCCTTTTCATTTCTTCACCCTTGCCCCCTTGTCTTTGTCTTCCTCTTCGCGACGCCTCTGCGTGCCCGAGCTCCGCCACTGTCGGCCTTCATCAACTGCCTCAACTCCGGCCGCTGCATCAACCTGAACGGACCAGAGCACTACGGCGCACCTCCGCTATTCAACAGCATCAGTAAGTACTCCTCCTCCCACGTAGCAGATCTCCATTAGGGTTTGCCCAGTTCATCGGAGTTCTCCTATGTTCTTCTTTAGATCACGTAGTTGAATCTGCACATGATATTAAAGACGCGCGGTAGTAGCTTAGCATCCCTTTTCCAATCACAGTAGATACTTTTGCTGCATAAGATCCATCCAAACACATAAGTTCTTCCACTACTTTCACGTTAGGTGTAGAATTTATTTTATTTTCTGAACTGATGCAGATCCAAAATCATAGCATCCATCTGTGGAATCTGTTTGTCCATTACTTAGCAAAATTTCACTTTTAGATCTGTCACACTGCGATCATATGGGCGGCTTATATGATAAACCATAACCCACCATATAGCATTAGTCCCCTTGTAAAGCCGCCAATATCCGTTCATAATTCGCATAACCCGGCACAACCTTCCGGTTTAATCATGTCAACCTTTCCAGTACTTATTTTTTGATCATTAACTGACTTAACAACATAATCTTAAACCGACAATCTTTTCCTTTGTAGTAAAAAATGTCTAAAGCCAAGACCGTCACCTCCTGCAACTGGGTCATTTCCCGGGTTACCGAGGAAAGATTGAATGAATATGTCCAAACAGGCGTCTTAGCCAAAAAAGATGTCATCCATTGAAGAGTCCCTAGCACAGAAACCCCTCCCGAGCCCAAGGATGGCGAAGTAATTGTCTTTACTGATCATGCTCCGGGGTTTTACCCCTCCCGACTCAAAATTCTTCCACGATGTGCTGCACTTTTTCAAGCTCCACCCTCAAGATATTGGGCCCAATTCCGTTTCAAACATAAGCAACTTTCAAGTGTTCTGTGAGGTGTACCTTCAATAGGAGCCCACTGTAGAACTATTCAGGGAATTTTACTATTTAAACTGGCAGACTGAGTTCACAGATGGGCCCAACCTAGAGTTAGGTGGCATTTCAATTCAGAGGCGGAAACAAGCCACTTTCCCAGCCGCCAAATTTTACTATTCAGGCAAAGAAAGGGTTCTTGCCCGTACTACAAGGTGTGAAGTTGAGTCAAACTCAATGCCCGACCACAGCAGAAGATAGAGAGAAAATAAAAGATGTTCCCTATGCTTCAGCCATAGGCTCTATCATGTATGAAATGCTGTGTACCAGACCTGACGTATGCTTAGCAATAAGCTTGGCAGGAAGGTACCAAAGTAATCCAGGAGTGGATTACTGGACAACGGTCAAGAACATCCTGAAATACCTGAAAAGGACTAAGGATATGTTTCTCGTATATGGAGGTGACAAAGAGCTACTCGTAAATGGTTACATCGATGCAAGCTTTGACACTAATCCGGATGATTCTAGATCGCAAACCGGATACGTGTTTTTATTAAACGGTGGAGCTGTAAGTTGGTGCAGTTCTAAACAAAGCGTCGTGGCGGGATCTACATGTGAAGCGGAGTACATAGCTGCTTTGGAAGCAGCAAATGAAGGAGTCTGGATGAAAGAGTTCATTTCCGATCTAGGTGTCATACCTAGTGCATCGGGACCAATGAAAATCTTCTGTGACAATACTAGTGCAATTGCCTTGGCAAAGGAATCCAGATTTCACAAGAGGACCAAGCACATCATGAGACGCTTCAATTCCATTCGGGACCAAGTCCAAGTGGGAGACATAGAGATTTGCAAGATACATACGGATCTAAATGTTGCAGACCCGTTGACTAAGCCACTCTCACGAGCAAAACATGATCAGCACCAAGACTCGATGGGTGTTAGAATCATTACTATGTAATCTAGATTATTGACTCTAGTGCAAGTGGGAGACTGAAGGAAATATGCCCTAGAGGCAATAATAAAGTTATTATTTATTTCCTCATATCATGATAAATGTTTATTATTCATGCTAGAATTGTATTAACCGGAAACATGATACATGTGTGAATACGTAGACAAACATATAGTCACTAGTATGCCTCTACTTGACTAGGTCATTAATCAAAGATGGTTATGTTTCCTAACCATAGACATGTGTTGTCATTTGATTAATGGGATCACATCATTAGGAGAATGATGTGATTGACATGACCCATTCCGTTAGCCTAGCACCTGATCGTTTAGTATATTGCTATTGCTTTCTTCATGACTTATACATGTTCCTGTAACTATGAGAATTATGCAACTCCCGTTTATCGGAGGAACACTTTGGGTACTACCAAACGTCACAACGTAACTGGGTGATTATAAAGGAGTACTACAGGTGTCTCCGAAGGTACATGTTGACTTGGTGTATTTCGAGATTAGGTTTTGTCACTCCGATTGTCGGAGAGGTATCTCTCTCTCGGTAATGCACATCATTATAAGCCTTGCAAGCAATGTGAACAAATGAGTTGGTTACGGGATGATGCATTATGGAACGAGTAAAGAGACTTGCCGGTAACGAGATTGAACTAGGTATTGGATACCGACGATCAAATCTCGGGCAAGTAACATACCGATGACAAAGGGAACAACGTATGTTGTTATGCGGTTTGACCGATAAAGATCTTCGTAGAATATGTAGGAACCAATATGGGCATCCAGGTTCCTCTATTGGTTATTGACCGAGAATAGTTCTAGGTCATGTCTACATAGTTCTCGAACCCGTAGGGTCCGCACGCTTAACGTTACGATGACAGTTTTATTATGAGTTTATAAGTTTTGATGTACCGAAGTTTGTTCGGAGTCCCGGATGTGATCACGGATGTAACGAGGAGTCTTGAAATGGTCGAGACATAAAGATCGATATATTGGAAGCCTATATTTGGACATCGGAATCGTTCCGGGTGAAATCGGCATTTTACCGGAGTACCGGGAGGTTACCGGAACCCCCCGAGGGGTTATTGGGCCTACATGGGCCTCGAGGGAGAAGAGGGAAGGAGGCGGGAGGGGGCCGCGCGCCCCTCCCCTTCCTAGTCCGAATAGGACAAGGGAAGGGGGGCGGCGCCCCCCCTTTCCTTCCCCTCTTCCTCCTCTTTCCCCCCTTCTCCTATTCCAACCAGGAAAGAAGGGAGTCCTACTCCCGGTGAGAGTAGGACTCCCCCCTTGGCGCGCCCTCCTTGGCCGGCCGCCTCCTTCCCCTGGCTCCTTTATATACGGGGGCGGGGGGCACCCCATAGACACACAAGTTGATCTACGGATCGTTCCTTAGCCGTGTGCGGTGCCCCCCTCCACCATATTCCACCTCGGTCATATCATCGCGGAGTTTAGGCGAAGCCCTGCGCCAGCAAAGCATCATCATCGTCACCATGCCGTCGTGCTGATGGAACTCATCCCCGAAGCTTTACTGGATCGAAGCCCGGGGATCATCATTGAGCTGAACGTGTGCTGAACTCGGAGGTGCCGTACGTTCGGTACTTGGATCGGTCGGATCGTGAAGACGTACGACTACATCAACCGCGTTGTCATAACGCTTCTGCTTACGGTCTACGAGGGTACGTGGACAACACTCTCTCCTCTCGTTGCTATGCCATCACCATGATCTTGCGTGTACGTAGGAAAATTTTGAAATTACTACGTTCCCCAACAGTGGCATCCGAGCCTAGGTTTTATGCGTTGATGTTATATGCACGAGTAGAACACAAGTGAGTTGTGGGCGATACAAGTCATACTGCTTACCAGCATGTCATACTTTGGTTCGGCGGTATTGTGAGATGAAGCGGCCCGGACCGACATTACGCGTACGCTTACGCGAGACTGGTTTCACCGTTACGAGCACTCGTGCTTAAAGGTGGCTGGCGGGTGTCTGTCTCTCTCACTTTAGCTGAATCGAGTGTGGCTACGCCCGGTCCTTGCGTAGGTTAAAACAGCACCAACTTGACGAACTATCATTGTGGTTTTTATGCGTAGGTAAGAACGGTTCTTGCTAAAGCCCGTAGCAGCCACGTAAAATTTGCAACAACAAAGTAGAGGACGTCTAACTTATTTTTGCAGGGCATGTTGTGATGTGATATGGTCAAGACGTGATGCTATATTTTATTGTATGAGATGATCATGTTTTGTAACCGAAGTTATTGGCAACTGGCAGGAGCCATATGGTTGTCGCTTTATTGTATGAAATGCAAACGCCCTGTAATTGCTTTACTTTATCTCTAAGCGCTAGCGATAGTCGTAGAAGCAATAGATGGCGTAACAACAACGATGCTACGATGGAGATCAAGGTGTCGTGCTGGTGACGATGGTGATCACGACGGTGCTTCGAAGATGGAGATCACAAGCACAAGATGATGATGGCCATATCATATCACTTATATTGATTGCATGTGATGTTTATCCTTTATGCATCTTATCTTGCTTTGATTGACGGTAGCATTTTAAGATGATCTCTCACTAATAATCAAGAAGTGTTCTCCCTGAGTATGCATCGTTGTGAAAGTTCTTCGTGCTGAGACACCACATGATGATCGGGTGTGATAGGCTCTACGTTCAAATACAACGGGTGCAAAACAGTTGCACACGCAGAATACTCAGGTCATACTTGACGAGCCTAGCATATACAGATATGGCCTCGGAACACGGAGACCGAAAGGTCGAACGTGAATCATATAGTAGATATGATCAACATAGTGATGTTCACCATCGAAACTACTCCATCTCACGTGATGATCGGACATGGTTTAGTTGATTTGGATAACGTGATCACTTAGATGACTAGAGAGATGTCTGTCTAAGTGGGAGTTCTTAAGTAATATGATTAATTGAACTTAAATTTATCATGAACTTAGTACCTGATAGTATTTTGCTTGTCTATGTTTGTTTGTAGATAGATGGCTCGTGCTGTTGTTCCATTGAATTTTAGTGCGTTCCTTGAGAAAGCAAAGTTGAAAGATGATGGTAGCAATTACACGGACTGGGTCCGTAACCTGAGGATTATCCTCATTGCTGCACAGAAAAGTTATGTCCTAGAAGCACCGCTGGGTGCCAGGCCTGCTGCTGATGCAACTGACGACGTTAAGAACATCTGGCAGAGCAAAGCTGATGACTACTCGATAGTTCAGCGTGCCATGCTTTACGGCTTAGAACCGGGTCTTCAACGATGTTTTGAACGTCATGGAGCATATGAGATGTTCCAGGAGTTGAAGTTAATATTTCAAGCAAATGCCCGGATTGAGAGATATGAAGTCTCCAATAAGTTCTATAGCTGCAAGATGGAGGAGAATAGTTCTGTCAGTGAACATATACTCAAAATGTCTGGGTATAATAATCACTTGATTCAATTGGGAGTTAATCTTCTTGATGATAGTGTCATTGACAGAATTCTTCAATCACTGCCACCAAGCTACAAGAGCTTCGTGATGAACTATAATATGCAAGGGATGAACAA
Source organism: Triticum dicoccoides (assembly GCF_002162155.2). Lineage (NCBI taxonomy): Eukaryota > Viridiplantae > Streptophyta > Magnoliopsida > Poales > Poaceae > Triticum > Triticum dicoccoides. Next base: position 451,423,018 of record NC_041381.1, on the reverse strand, counting down.
GACTATTCCCGAGCTCTTCGCGATGCTAAAAGCCGCAGAGGTAGAAATCAAGAAGGAGCATCAAGTGTTGATGGTTAACAAGACCACCAGTTTCAAGAAAAAGGGCAAAGGGAAGAAAAAGGGGAACTTCAAAAAGAACAGCAAGCAAGTTGCTGCTCAAGAGAAGAAACCCAAGTCTGGACCTAAGCATGAGACTGAGTGCTTCTACTACAAGCAGACTGGACACTAGAAGCGGAACTGCCCCAAGTATTTGGCGGATAAGAAGGATGGCAAAGTGAACAAAGGTATATGTGATATACATGTTATTGATGTGTACCTTACTAATGCTCGCAGTAGCACCTGGGTATTTGATACTGGTTCTGTTGCTAATATTTGCAACTCGAAATAGGGACTATGGATTAAGCGAAGATTGGCTAAGGACGAGGTGAAGATGCGCGTGGGAAATGGTTCCAAAGTCGATGTGATCGCGGTCGGCACGCTACCTCTACATCTACCATCAGGATTAGTTTTAGACCTAAATAATTGTTATTTGGTGCCAGCGTTGAGCATGAACATTATATCTGGATCTTGTTTGATGCGAGACGGTTATTCATTTAAATCAGAGAATAATGGTTGTTCTATTTATATGAGTAATATCTTTTATGGTCATGCACCCTTGAAAAGTGGTCTATTTTTATTGAATCTCGATAGTAGTGATACACATATTCATAGTGTTGAAACCAAAAGATGCAAAGTTGATAATGATAGTGCAACTTATTTGTGGCACTGCCGTTTAGGTCATATCGGTGTAAAGCGCATGAAGAAACTCCATACTGATGGGCTTTTGGAATCACTTGATTATGAATCACTTGGTACTTACGTAACGTGCCTCATGGGCAAGATGACTAAAACGCCGTTCTCTGGAACTATGGAGCGAGCAACTGATTTGTTGGAAATCATACATACTGATGTTTGTGGTCCAATGAATGTTGAGGCTCGTGGCGGGTATCGTTATTTTCTCACCTTCACAGATGATTTGAGCAGATATGGGTATATCTACTTGATAAAGCACAAGTCTGAAACATTTGAAAAGTTCAAAGAATTTCAGAGTGAAGTGGAAAATCATCGTAACAAGAAAATAAAATTTCTACGATCTGATCGTGGAGGAGAATATTTGAGTTACGAGTTTGGTCTACACTTGAAACAATGCGGAATAGTTTCGCAACTCACGCCACCCGGAACACCACAACGAAATGGTGTGTCCGAACGTCGTAATCATACTTTACTAGATATGGTGCGATCTATGATGTCTCTTACTGATTTACCGCTATCGTTTTGGGGTTATGCTTTAGAGACGGCCGCATTCACGTTAAATAGGGCACCATCAAAATCCGTTGAGACGGCGCCTTATGAACTGTGGTTTGGCAAGAAACCAAAGTTGTCTTTTCTTAAAGTTTGGGGCTGCGATGCTTATGTGAAGAAACTTCAACCAGATAAGCTCGAACCCAAATCGGAGAAATGTGTCTCATAGGATACCCAAAAGAGACTATTGGGTACACCTTCTATCACAGATCTGAGGGCAAGATTTTCGTTGCTAAAATCGGATCCTTTCTAGAGAAGGAGTTTCTCTCGAAAGAAGTGAGTGGGAGGAAAGTAGAACTTGATGAGATAACTGTATCTACTCCCTTATTGGAAAGTAGTTCATCACAAGAACCGGTTCCTGTGACAACTACACCAATTAGTGAGGAAGCTAATGATATTTATCATGAAACTTTAGATCAAGTTTCTACTGAACCTCGTAGGTCTACCAGAGTAAGATCCGCACCAGAGTGGTACGGTAATCCAATTCTGGAAGTCATGTTGCTTGACCATGATGAACCTACGAACTATGAGGAAGCGATGATGAGCCCAGATTCCGCAAAATGGCTAGAGGCCATGAAATCTGAGATGGGATCCATGTATGAAAACAAAGTATGGACTTTGGTTGACTTGCCCGATGATCGGCAAGCAATTGAGAATAAATGGATCTTTAAGAAGAAGACTGACGCTGATGGTAATGTAACTGTCTATAAAGCTCGACTTGTTGTGAAAGGTTTTCGACAAGTTCAAGGAGTTGACTATGATGAGACTTTCTCACCCGTAGCGATGCTTAAGTCTGTCCGAATCATGTTAGCTATTGCTGCATTTCATGATTATGAAATTTGGCAAATGGATGTCAAAACTGCATTCTTGAATGGATTTCTGGAAGAAGAGGTGTATATGATGCAGCTAGAAGGTTTTGTTGATCCAAAAGGTGCTAACAAAGTGTGCAAGCTCCAGCGTTCCATTTATGGACTGGTGCAAGCATCTCGGAGTTGGAATAAACGCTTTGATAGTGTGATCAAAGCATATGGTTTTATACAGACTTTTGGAGAAGCCTGTATTTACAAGAAAGTGAGTGGGAGCTCTGTAGCATTTCTGATATTATATGTAGATGACATATTATTAATTGGAAATGATATAGAATTTCTGGATAGCATAAAGGGATACTTGAATAAAAGTTTTTCAATGAAAGACCTCGGTGAAGCTGCTTACATATTGGGCATCAAGATCTATAGAGATAGATCAAGACGCTTAATAGGACTTTCACAAAGCACATACCTTGATAAAATTTTGAAAAAGTTCAAAATGGATCAGGCAAAGAAAGGGTTCTTGCCCGTACTACAAGGTGTGAAGTTGAGTCAAACTCAATGCCCGACCACAGCAGAAGATAGAGAGAAAATGAAAGATGTTCCCTATGCTTCAGCCATAGGCTCTATCATGTATGCAATGTTGTGTACCAGACCTGACGTATGCTTAGCAATAAGCTTGGCAGGAAGGTACCAAAGTAATCCAGGAGTGGATCACTGGACAACGGTCAAGAACTTCCTGAAATACCTGAAAAGGACTAAGGATATGTTTCTCTTTTATGGAGGTGACAAAGAGCTAGTCGTAAATGGTTACGTCGATGCAAGCTTTGACACTGATCCGGACGATTCTAAATCGCAAACCGGATACGTGTTTTTATTGAACGGTGGAGCTGTAAGTTGGTGCAGTTCTAAACAAAGCGTCGTGGCAGGATCTACATGTGAAGCGGAGTACATAGCTGCTTCGGAAGCAGCAAATGAAGGAGTCTGGATGAAAGAGTTCATTTCCGATCTAGGTGTCATACCTAGTGCATCGGGACCAATGAAAATCTTCTGTGACAATACTGGTGCAATTGCCTTGGCAAACGAATCCACATTTCACAAGAGGACCAAGCACATCAAGAGACGCTTCAATTCCATTCGGGACCAAGTCCAAGTGGGAGACATAGAGATTTGCAAATTACATACGGATCTGAATGTTGCAGACCCGTTGACTAAGCCACTCTCACGAGCAAAACATGATCAGCACCAAGACTCCATGGGTGTTAGAATCATTACTATGTAATCTAGATTATTGACTCTAGTGCAAGTGGGAGACTGAAGGAAATATGCCCTAGAGGCAATAATAAAGTTATTATTTATTTCCTCATATCATGATAAATGTTTATTATTCATGCTAGAATTGTATTAACCGGAAACATGATACATGTGTGAATACATAGACAAACATATAGTCACTAGTATGCCTCTACTTGACTAGGTCATTAATCAAAGATGGTTATGTTTCCTAACCATAGACATGTGTTGTCATTTGATTAATGGGATCACATCATTAGGAGAATGATGTGATTGACATGACCCATTCCGTTAGCCTAGCACTTGATCGTTTAGTATATTGCTATTGCTTTCTTCATGACTTATACATGTTCCTGTAACTATGAGAATTATGCAACTCCCATTTACTGGAGGAACACTTTGGGTACTACCAAACATCACAACGTAACTGGGTGATTATAAAGGAGTACTACAGGTGTCTCCGAAGGTACATGTTGAGTTGGCGTATTTCGAGATTAGGTTTTGTCACTCCGATTGTCGGAGAGGTATCTCTGGGCCCTCTCGGTAATGCACATCATTATAATCCTTGCAAGCAATGTGACCAAATGAGTTGGTTACGGGATGATGCATTATGGAACGAGTAAAGAGACTTGCCGGTAACAAGATTGAACTAGGTATTGGATACCGACGATCTAATCTCGGGCAAGTAACATACCGATGACAAAGGGAACAACGTATGTTGTTATGCGGTTTGACTGATAAAGATCTTCGTAGAAATGTAGGAACCAATTTGGGCATCCAGGTTCCGCTATTGGTTATTGACCGAGAATAGTTCTAGGTCATGTCTACATAGTTCTCGAACCCGTAGGGTCCGCACGCTTAACGTTACAATGACAGTTTTATTATGAGTTTATAAGTTTTGATGTACCGAAGTTTGTTCGGAGTCCCGGATGTGATCACGGACGTAACGAGGAGTCTCGAAATGGTCGAGACATAAAGATCGATATATTGGAAGCCTATATTTGGACAATGGAATCGTTCCGCGTGAAATCGGCATTTTACCGGAGTACCGGGAGGTTACCGGAACCCCCCGGGGGGTTATTGGGCCTGCATGGGCCTCGAGGGAGAAGAGGGAAGGAGGCAGGAGGGGGCCGTGCACCCCTCCCCTTCCTAGTCTGAATAGGACAAGGGAAGGGGGGCAGCGCCCCCCCTTTCCTTCCCCTCTTCCTCCTCTTTCCCCCCTTCTCCTATTCCAACTAGGAAAGAAGGGAGTCCTACTCCCGGTGGGAGTAGGACTCCCCCCTTGGCGCGCCCTCCTTGGCCGGCCGCCTCCTCCCCCCTGGCTCCTTTTTATATGGGGGCGGGGGGAGCACCCCATAGACACACAAGTTGATCTACAGATCGTTCCTTAGCCGTGTGCGGTGCCCCCTTCCACCATATTCCACCTCGGTCATATCGTCGCGGAGTTTAGGCGAAGCCCTACGCCGGCAGAGCATCAACATCGTCACCACGCCGTTGTGCTGACGGAACTCATCCCCGAAGCTTTACTGGATCGGAGCCCGGGGATCGTCATCGAGCTGAACATGTGCTGAACTCGGAGCTGCCGTACGTTCGGTACTTGGATCGGTTGGGTCGTGAAGACGTACGACTACATCAACTGTGTTGTCATAATGCTTCCGCTTACGGTCTACGAGGGTACATGGACAACACTCTCTCCTCTCGTTGCTATGCCATCACCATGATCTTGCGTGTATGTAGGAAAATTTTGAAATTAGTACGTTCCCCAACAATGAAGACATCAATGACATGACCAAAACCCTGCTAAACGAGAGCTTGGTGGATTACAGCAAAACATGGTTAAATCCTTTATTTGTTCTTAACAAACCGCCAGCTGTAAGTGTTTGAACCATTTGCAACTTAAGCATCTTCCCTTGAATTATTTTCTTAACCATGTGATTGCTGTAGGCCTACTCTTCTTTGTGGAATAAGAAACTTCAGGACAATCCGGCGAAGAAGACCTGGACAAAGAAGAAGGCTCCTAAAAAGCCTGCCAAGAGGAAGACCAACCCTTACGAGTTATTTGAGTTGGATGATAATGATGAGTCAGAGGTAAAGCTCGACTCCCTTGGCTCATTTTTTGTATATCTTATCGATAATGATCACTATCAGGATGATGCGGAAGGAAGCCAAGCAGATGTTGAAGAGGTAACTATCCTTTCCTCCGACTCTGAACCTCTGATCAGATAGAGAGTGCGTCGGGTGAGCCAGAAAGTAAGGTTTTCTCACGTTTAGCTTACTTGGATCCCAACATTATTTTGAAGAAACAACAACATGAAGCTCGTCGCACAACCCGGAACATCGGTGGTGGGATATTATCTTCCGGCTTACCCAACACGCCGGTTCCTCGTAAGCGCCAAGCAGAGGTTTCACAAATTTCTGGCTTAGCTTTTCCAAAGTGTTGGGGAACGTTACAGAAAATAAAAAAAATTCTACGGTTTCACCAAGATCCATCTATGAGTTCATCTAGAAATGAGTGATAATAGTGCATCTACATACCTTTGTAGATCGCAAGCGGAAGCGTTCAAGAGAACGGGATTGAGGGAGTCGTACTCGTCGTGATCCAAATCACCGATGACCAAGTGCCGAACGGACAGCACCTCCGCGTTCAACACACGTACGGAGCGGATGATGTCTCCTCCTTCTTGATCCAGCAAGGGGGAAGGAGAGGTTGATGAAGATCCAGCAGCACGACGGCGCGGTGGTGGATGCAGCAGGGTTCCGGCAGAGCTTTGCCGAGCTTCCCGATGGCCGAAACTCGACTTCCCATATATAATTCTTTACCTCTGGACCATTCCGGAACTCCTTGTGACATCCGGGATCTCATCCGGGACTCCAAACAACTTTCGGTTTGCTGCATCATATTCATACAACCCTAGCGTCACCGAACCTTAAGTGTGTAGACCCTACGGGTTCGGGAGACATGTAGACATGACCGAGACGGCTCTCCGGTCAATAACTAACAGCGGGATCTGGATACCCATGTTGGCTCCCACATACTCCTCAATGATCTCATCGGATGAACCACGATGTCGAGGATTTAAGCAACCCCGTATACAATTCCCTTTGTCAATCGGTAAGTTACTTGCCCGAGATTCGATCGTCGGTATCCCAATACCTCGTTCAATCTCGTTACCGGCAAGTCACTTTACTCGTACCGTAATGCATGATCCCGTGACCAGACACTTGGTCACTTTGAGCTCATTATGATGATGCACTACCGAGTGGGCCCAGTGATACCTCTCCGTCATACGGAGTAACAAATCCCAGTCTCGATCCGTGTCAACCCAACAAACACTTTCAGAGATACCTGTAGTGCACCTTTATAGTCACCCAGTTGCGTTGTGATGTTTGGTACACCCAAAGCACTCCTACGGTATCCGGGAGTTACACGATCTCATGGTCTAAGGAAAAGATACTTTACATTGGAAAAGCTCTAGCAAAATGAACTACACGATCTTGTGCTATGCTTAGGATTGGGTCTTGTCCATCACATCATTCTCCTAATGATGTGGTCCCATTATCAATGACATCTAATGTCCATAGTCAGGAAACCATGACTATCTGTTGATCAACGAGCTAGTCAACTAGAGGCTCACTAGGGACATATTGTGGTCTATGTATTCACACGTGTATTACGATTTCCGGATAATACAATTATAGCATGAATAAAAGACAATTATCATGAACAAGGAAATATAATAATAATCCTTTTATTATTGCCTCTAGGGCATATTTCCAACACAAACCCACTTGCACTAGAGTCAATAATCTAGTTACATTGTGATGAATCAAACACCCATAGAGTTCTGGTGTTGATCATGTTTTGCTCGCAGAAGAGGTTTAGTCAAGGATCTGCGACATTCAGATCCGTATGTACTTTGCAAATATCTATGTCTCCATCTTGAACATTTTCACGGATGGAGTTGAAACGACGCTTGATGTGCTTGGTCTTCTTGTGAAACCTAGGCTCCTTGGCAAGGGCAATAGCTCCAGTGTTATCACAGAAGAGAGTGATTGGCCCCGACGCATTGGGTATGACTCCGAGGTCGGTGATGAACTCCTTCATCCATATTGCTTCATGTGCTACCTCCGAGGCTGCCATGTACTCCGCTTCACATGTAGATCCCGCCACGACGCTCTGCTTGCAACTGCACCAGCTCACTGCTCCATGATTCAACATATACACGTATCCGGTTTGTGACTTAGAGTCATCCAGATCTGTGTCGAAGCTAGCATCGATGTAACCCTTTACGACGAGCTCTTTGTCACCTCCATAAACGAGAAACATGTCCTTTGTCCTTTTCAGGTACTTTAGGATGTTCTTGACCGCTGTCCAGTGTTCCTTGCTGGGATTACTTTGGTACCTTCCTACCAAACTTACGACAAGGTTTACATCAGGTCTGGTATACAGCATGGCATACATAATAGACCCTATGGCTGAGGCATAGGGGATGACACTAATCTCTTCTTTATCTTCTGCTGTGGTCGGGCATTGAGCCGAGCTCAATCTCACACCTTGCAATACAGGCAAGAACCCTTTCTTGGACTGGTCCATATTGAACTTCTTCAATATCTTATCAAGGTATGTGCTTTGTGAAAGACCTATGAAGCGTCTCGATCTATCCCTATAGATCTTGATGCCTAATATGTAAGCAGCTTCTCCAAGGTCCTTCATTAAAAAACACTTATTCAAGTAGGCCTTAATGCTGTCCAAAAGTTCTATATAATTTCCCATCAAAAGTATGTCATCTACATATAATATGAGAAATGCTACAGAGCTCCCACTCACTTTCTTGTAAACGCAGGCTTCTCCATAAGTCTGCATAAACCCAAATGCTTTGATCATCTCATCAAAGCGAATGTTCCAACTCCGAGATGCTTGCACCAGCCCATAAATGGATCACTGGAGCTTGCATACTTTGTTAGCATTCTTAGGATCGACAAAACCCTCCGGCTGCATCATATACAGTTCTTCCTTAAGATGGCTGTTAAGGAATGCCGTTTTGACGTCCATCTGCCATATCTCATAATCATAGTATGCGGCAATTGCTAACATGATTCGGACAGATTTTAGCTTTGCTACGGGAGAGAAAGTCTCATCGTAGTCAACCCCTTGAACTTGCCGATAACCCTTAGCGACAAGTCGAGCTTTATAGATGGTAACATTACCATCCGCGTCCGTCTTCTTCTTAAAGATCCATTTGTTTTCTATCGCTCACCGATCATCGGGCAAGTCTGTCAAAGTCCATACTTTGTTTTCATACATGGATTCTATCTCGGATTGCATGGCTTCAAGCCATTTGTTGGAATCTGGGCCCGCCATCGCTTCTTCATAGTTCGAAGGTTCACCATTGTCTAACAACATTATTTCCAGGACAGGGTTGCCATACCACTCTCGTGTGGAACGTGTCCTTGTGGACCTACGAAGTTCAGTAGCAACTTGATCCGAAGCACCTTGATCATCATCATTAATTTCCTCTCTAGTCGGTGTAGGCACCACAGGAACATTTTCCTGAGCTGCACTACTTTCCGGTTCAAGAGGTAGTACTTCATCGAGTTCTACTTTCCTCCCACTTACTTCTTTGGAGAGAAACTCTTTTTCCAGAAAGGATCCATTCTTGGCAACAAAGATCTTGCCCTCAGATCTTAAGTAGAAGGTATACCCAATGGTTTCCTTAGCGTATCCTATCAAGACGCATTTTTTTGACTTGGGTTCGAGCTTTTCAGGTTGAAGTTTCTTGACATAAGCATCGCATCCCCAAACTTTTAGAAACGACAGCTTAGGTTTCTTCCCAAACCATAATTCAGACGGTGTCGTCTCAACGGATTTAGATGGAGCCCTATTTAAAGTGAATGTAGCTGTCTCTAGAGCGTATCCCCAAAATGATAGCGGTAAATCGGTAAGAGACATCATAGATCGCACCATATCCAATAGAGTGCGATTACGACGTTCGGACACACCGTTACGCTGAGGTGTTCCAGGCGGCGTGAGTTGTGAAACGATTCCACATTTTCTTAAGTGTGTACCAAATTCATGACTTAAATATTCTCCTCCACGATCTGATCGTAAGAATTTTATCTTTTGGTCACGCTGATTCTCTACCTCATTCTGAAATTCCTTGAACTTTTCAAAGGTCTCAGACATGTGTTTCATCAAGTAGACATACCCATATCTACTCAAGTCATCAGTGAGAGTGAGAACATAACGATATCCTCCGCGAGCCTCAACGCTCATTGGACCGCACACATCGGTAAGTATGATTTCCAATAAGTTGGTTGCTCGCTCCATTGTTCCGGAGAACGGAGTCTTGGTCATTTTGCCCATGAGGCATGGTTCGCATGTGTCAAATGATTCATAATCGAGAGACTCTAAAAAGTCCATCAGCATGGAGCTTCTTCATGCGCTTGACACCAATGTGACCAAGGCGGCAGTGCCACAAATATGTGGGACTATCGTTATCAACTTTACATCTTTTGGTATTCACACTATGAATATGTGTAACATTACGTTCGAGATTCATTAAGAATAAACCATTGACCATCGGGGCATGACCATAAAACATATCTCTCATATAAATAGAACAACCATTATTCTCGGATTTAAATGAGTAGCCATCTCGCATTAAATGAGATCCAGATACAATGTTCATTCTCAAACTTGGCACTAAATAACAATTATTGAGGTTTAAAACTAACCCCGTAGGTAAATGTAGAGGTAGCGTGCCGACGGCGATCACATCGACCTTGGAACCATTCCCGACGCGCATCGTCACCTCGTCCTTCGCCAGTCTCCGCTTATTCCGCAGCTCCTGTTGTGAGTTACAAATATGAGCAACGGCACTGGTATCAAATACCAGGAGTTACTACGAGTACTGGTAAGGTACACATCAATTACATGTATATCAAATATACCTTTAGTGTTGCCGGCCTTCTTGTCTGCTAAGTATTTGGGACAGTTCCGCTTCCAGTGACCCTTCCCTTTGCAATAAAAGCACTCAGTCTCAGGCTTGGGTCCATTCCTTGACTTCTTCCCGGCAACTGGCTTACCGAGCGTGGCAACATCTTTGCCGTCCTTCTTGAAGTTCTTCTTCCCCTTGCCCTTCTTGAACTTGGTGGTTTTATTGACCATCAACACTTGATGTTCTTTCTTGATTTCTACCTCTGCTGACTTCAGCATTGAAAATACTTCAGGAATACTTTTCACCATCCCCTGCATATTGTAGTTCATCACAAAGCTCTTGTAGCTCGGTGGGAGCGACTGAAGGATTCTGTCAATGACCGCCTCGTCCGGGAGGTTAATGTCCAGCTGGGACAGGCGGTTGTGCAACCCAGACATTTTGAGTATGTGCTCACTGACAGAACTATTTTCCTCCATCTTACAACTATAGAACTTGTCGGAGACTTCATATCTCTCGACCCGGGCATGAGCTTGGAAAACCATTTTCAGCTCCTCGAACATCTCATATGCTCCGTGTCGCTCAAAACGCTTTTGGAGCCCCGGTTCTAAGCTGTAAAGCATGCCGCACTGAACGAGGGAGTAATCATCAGCACGTGACTGCCAAGTGTTCATAATGTCTTGGTTCTCTGGGATGGGTGCTTCACCTAGCGGTCCTTCTAGGACATATGCTTTCTTGGCAGCTATGAGGATGATCCTCAGGTTCCGGACCCAGTCCGTATAGTTGCTGCCATCATCTTTCAGCTTGGTTTTCTCTAGGAACGCGTTGAAGTTCATGTTGACATGAGCGTTGGCCATTTGATCTACAAGACATATTTTGCAAAGATTTTAGACTAAGTTCATGATAATTAAGTTCATCTAATCAAATTATTTAATGAACTCCCACTCAGATTAGACATCCCTCTAGTCATCTAAGTGTTACACGATCCGAGTCGACTAGGCCGATCATCATGTGAGACGGACTAGTCATCATCGGTGAACATCTCCATGTTGATCGTATCTTCCATATGACTCATGTTTGACCTTTCAGTCTCTGTGTTCTGAGGCCATGTCTGTACATGCTAGGCTCGTCAAGTTAACCCTAAGTGTTTTTGCATGTGTAAAACTATCTTACACCCGTTGTATGTGAACGTAAGAATCTATCACACCCGATCATCACGTGGTGCTTCGAAACGACGAACTTTAGCAACGGCGCACAGTTAGGGGAGAACACTTTCTTGAAATTGTTATAAGGGATCATCTTATTTACTACCGTCATTCTAAGTAAACAAGATGCACAAACATAATAAACATCACATGCAATTATATAGTAGTGACATGATATGGCCAATATCATATAGCTCCTTTGATCTCCATCTTCGGGGCTCCATGATCATCTTCGTCACCGGCATGACACCATGATCTCCATCATCATGATCTCCATCATCGTGTCTCCATGAAGTTGCTCGCCAACTATTACTTCTACTACTATGGCTAATGGTTTAGCAATAAAGTAAAGTAATTACATGGCGTTAAATCATTGACACGCGGGTCATACAATAATTAAGACAACTCCTATGGCTCCTGCCGGTTGTCATACTCATCGACATGCAAGTCGTGATTCCTATTACAAGAACATGATCTCATACATCACAATATATCATTCATCATTCATCACAACTTTTGGCCATATCACATCACAAAGCAATTGCTGCAAAAACAAGTTAGACGTCCTCTAATTTTTGTTTGCATCTTTTACGTGGCTGCAATAGGGTTCTAGCAAGAACGTTTTCTTACCTACGAATAACCACAACGTGATTTGTCAACTTCTATTTACCCTTCATAATGACCCTTTTCATCGAACCCGCTCCAACTTAAGTGGGAGAGACAGACACCCGCTAGCCACCTTATGCAACTAGTGCATGTCAGTCGGTGGAACCTGTCTCACGTAAGCGTACGTGTAAGGTCAGTCCGGGCCGCTTCATCCCACAATACCGCTGAAGCAAAATAAGACTAGTAGCGGCAAGAAAGTTGACAACATCTACGCCCACAACAAATTATGTTCTACTCGTGCAATAGAGAACTACCATAGACCTAGCTCTGATACCACTGTTGGGGAACGTTGCAGAAAATAAAAAAAATTCTACGGTTTCACCAAGATCCATCTATGAGTTCATCTAGCAACGAGTGATAATAGTGCATCTACATACCTTTGTAGATCGCAAGCGGAAGCGTTCAAGAGAACGGGGTTGGGGGAGTCGTACTCGTCGTGATCCAAATCACCGATGACCAAGTGCCGAACGGACAGCACCTCCGTGTTCAACACACGTACGGAGCGGATGACGTCTCCTCCTTCTTGATCCAGGAAGGGGGAAGGAGAGGTTGATGAAGATCCAGCAGCACGACGGCGTGGTGGTGGATGCAGCAGGGTTCCGGCAGAGCTTCGCCGAGCTTCTGCGAGAGGGAGAGGTGTAGCAAGGGAGAGGGAGGCGCCAAGACTTCAGGTGCGGCTGCCCTCCCTCCCCCCTCTTTATATAGGGACCCCCAGGGGGGCGCCGGCCCTAGAGATGGGATCTCTAGGGGGGCGGCGGCCAAGGGGGGTGGAGTGCCCCCCAAGGCAAGTGGAGGCGCCCCCCCCACCCTAGGGTTTCCAACCCTAGGCGCAGGGGGCCCAAGGGGGGGCGCACCAGCCCACCAGGGGCTGGTTCCCCTCCCACTTCAGCCCATGGGGCCCTCCGGGATAGGTGGCCCCACCCGGTGGACCCCTGGGACCCTTTCGGTGGTCCCGGTACAATACCGGTGGACCCCGAAACTTTCCTGATGGCCGAAACTCGACTTCCCATATATAATTCTTTACCTCCGGACCATTCCGGAACTCCTCGTGACATCCGGGATCTCATCCGGGACTCCGAACAACTTTCGGTTTGCTGCATACTCATATTCATACAACCCTAGCGTCACCGAACCTTAAGTGTGTAGACCCTACGGGTTCGGGATACATGTAGACATGACCGAGACGGCTCTCCGGTCAATAACCAACAGCGGGATCTGGATACCCATGTTGGCTCCCACATACTCCTCGATGATCTCATCGGATGAACCATGATGTCGAGGATTTAAGCAACCCCGTATACAATTCCCTTTGTCAATCGGTAAGTTACTTGCCCGAGATTCGATCGTCGGTATCCCAATACCTCATTCAATCTCGTTACCGGCAAGTCACTTTACTCGTACCGTAATGCATGATCCCGTGACCAGACACTTGGTCACTTTGAGCTCATTATGATGATGCATTACCGAGTGGGCCCAGTGATACCTCTCCGTCATACGGAGTGACAAATCCCAGTCTCGATCCGTGTCAACCCAACAAACACTTTCAGAGATACCTGTAGTGCACCTTTATAGTCACCCAGTTGCGTTGTGACGTTTGGTACACCCAAAGCACTCCTACGGTATCCGGGAGTTACACGATCTCATGGTCTAAGGAAAAGATACTTTACATTGGAAAAGCTCTAGCAAAACGAACTACACGATCTTGTGCTATGCTTAGGATTGGGTCTTGTCCATCACATCATTCTCCTAATGATGTGATCCCATTATCAATGACATCTAATGTCCATAGTCAGGAAACCATGACTATCTGTTGATCAACGAGCTAGTCAACTAGAGGCTCACTAGGGACACATTGTGGTCTATGTATTCACACGTGTATTACGATTTCCGGATAATACAATTATAGCATGAATAAAAGACAATTATCATGAACAAGGAAATGTAATAATAATCCTTTTATTATTGCCTCTAGGGCATATTTCCAACACAAAGGGGGGTCATTTTCAACAACCTCTTAACCCTTCTGATTCAAACTATCAAGGAACCTCTCACTCTTCTTCTTGCGACTCAACTAGGACTCAGGTCCCTCTTTTCAAGACTGTATCTAGGTAAGAACACTTAAACCCGCCTATTTTAACACCTTATTCAATTGATATACATATCTCATCATGTATTTCTTTTAGTGCTATGGCCAAACCTAGCAAGAGGTGAAGTTACTAAGCCGATCGAAGATCCCAAGGTCACTGATCCGAAGAACCAGACAATGTCTGAGTCTTTGCATCAAACTTCTGAAGCAGCCACGGATGACCCACTACGAGAAGAACACCCCGTCACCACGGACCCCATGAATATTGACTTGGAGAATGCTAAGCCGTCCAGCCCTGCTCAACCGGCTCAAGAATCCGAAGATGTCATAGTTACTCATACGACTTACACAGCACCACGCAATCCCACCATCATGTCCAAGCACAGCGCCAAAGAGGAAATCTCAGCTGCTGACTAATGTCTACTACGCAACCTTCTTCTTGTAGATGTTGTTGGGCTTCCAAGTTTAGAGTTTTGTAGGACAGTAGCAAATTTCCCTCAAGTGGATGACCTAAGGTTTATCAATCTGTGGGAGGCGTAGCATGAAGATGGTCTTTGTCAAAAAACCCTGCAACCAAATAACAAAGAGTCTCTTGTGTCCCCAACACACCCAATACAATGGTAAATTGTATAGGTGTACTAGTTCGGAGAAGAGATGGTGATACAAGTGCAATATGGATGGTAGATATAGGTTTTTGTAATCTAAAAATATAAAAACAGCAAGGTATCAAGTAACAAAAGTGAGTGAAAACGGTATTCCAATGCTTCAAAACAAGGCCTAGGGTTCATACTTTCACTAGTGCATGTTCTCTCAACAATAATAACATAATTAGATCATATAACATCCCTCAACGTGCAACAAAGAATCACTCCAAAGTCACTAATAGCGGAGAACAAACGAAGAGATTATTGTAGGGTATGAAACCACCTCAAAGTTATTCTTTTCGATCAATCCATTGGGCTATTCCTATAAGTGTCACAAACAGCCCTAGAGTTCGTAGCAAAATAACACCTTAATACACACATCAACCAAAACCCTAATTTCACCTAGATACTCCAATGTCACCTCAAGTATCCGCGGGTATGATTATACGATATGCATCACACAATCTCAGATTCATCTATTCAAACCAACACAAAGAACTTCAGAGAGTGCCCTAAAGTTTCTACCGGAGAGTCAAGACGATAACTTGTGCCAACCCCTATGCATAAGTTCACAAGGTCACAGAACCCGCAAGTTGATCACCAAAACATACATCAAGTAGATCACGTGAATATCCCATTGTCAGCATAGATAAGCACATGCAAGACATATAACAAGTGTTCTCAAATCCTTATAGACTCAATCCGATAAGATAACTTCAAAGGGAAAACTCAATCCATTACAAGAGATAGAGGGGGAGAAACATCATATGATCCAACTATAATAGCAAAACTCATGGTACATCAAGATCGTGCCAAATCAAGAACACGATTGAGAGAGAGAGAGAAATCAAACACATAGCTACTGGTACATACCGTCAGCCTCGAGGGTGAACTACTCCCTCCTCTTCATAGAGAGCGCCAAGATGATGAAGATGGACACCGGTGATGAATCCCCTCTTCGGCAGGGTGCTGGAACAGGGTCCTGATTGGTTTTTGGTGGCTATAGAGGCTTGCGGTGGCGGAACTCCCAATCTTGGTTCTATCAGGAAGTTTGGGGATATATAAGAGGTGTTGGCGTCAGGAACAAGTCAGCGGGTCCACGTGGCAGCCACGAGGTAGGGCGCGCTCTCCACCCTCGTGGTGGCCTCGGGACTCTTCTGATCCATCTCCGATGCTCCGTGGGCTTCTTCTGGTCCAAAAACAATCTCAGTGAATTTTCAGGTCAATTGGACTCCGTTTGGTATTCCTTTTCTGTAAAACTCAAAAACAAGGAAAAAAACATAAACTAGCACTGGGCTCTAGGTTAATAGGTTAGTCCCAAAAATCATATAAAATAGCATATATATGCATATAAAACATCCAAGATAGATAATATAATAGCATGGAACAATAAAAAATTATAGATACATTGGAGACATATCAAGCATCCCCAAGCTTAATTCCTACTCGTCCTCGAGTAGGTAAATGATAAAAACAAAATTTTTGATGTGGAATGCTACCTAACATATTTATCCATGTAATTTTCTCTATTGTGGCAAGAATATTCAGATCCATAAGATTCAAAACAAAAGTTTAATATTGGCATAAAAACGATAATACTTCAAGCATACTAATAAAGCAATCATGTCTTCTCAAAATAACATGGCCAAAGAAAGTTATCCCTACAAAATCATATAGTCTGGCTATGCTCCATATTCATCACACAAAATATTCAAATCATGCACAACCCCGATGATAAGCCAAGCAATTGTTTCATACTTTTGATGTTCTCAAACTTTTTCAACTTTCACGCAATACATGAGTGTGATCCATGGACATAGCACTATAGGTGGAATAGAATATGGTGGTTGTGGAGAAGACAAAAGGAAGGAGATAGTCTCACATCAACTAGGCGTATCAATGGGCTATGGAGATGCCCATCAATAGATATCAATGTGAGTGAGTAGGGATTGCCATGCAACAGATGCACTAGAGCTATAAGTTTATGAAAGCTCAAAAAAAACTAAATGGGTGTGCATCCAACTCGCTTGCTCACGAAGACCTAGGGCAATTTCAGGAAGCCCATCATTGGAATATACAAGCCAAGTTCTATAATGAAAAATTCCCACTAGTATATGAAAGTGACAACATAGGAGACTCTCTATCATGAAGATCATGGTGCTACTTTGAAGCACAGGTGTGGTAAAAGGATAGCAGCATTGCCCCTTCTCTCTTTTTCTCTCATTTTTTGGGCCCTCTCTTTTTTTGGCCTCTTTTTTTCGTCTGGAGTCTCATCCTGACTTGTGGGGGAATCATAGTCTCCATCATCCTTTCCTCACTGGAACAATGCTCTAATAATGATGACCATCACACTTTTATTTACTTACAACTCAAGAATTACAACTTAGAACAAAATATGACTCTATATGAATGCCTCCTGCGGTGTACCTGGATGTGCAATGAATCAAGAGTGACATGTATGAAAGAATTATGAAAGGTGGCTTTGCCACAAATACGATGTCAACCACATGATCATGCAAAGCAATATGGCAATGATGTCATAATAAATGGAACAGTGGAAAGTTGCATGGCAATATATCTCGGAATGGCTATGGAAATGCCATAATAGGTAGGTATGGTGGCTGTTTTAAGGAAGGTATATGGTGGGTGTATGGCAACGGTGAAATTTGCACTGTACAAGAGAGGCTAGCAATGGTGGAAGGGTGAGAGTGCGTATAATCCATGGACTCAACATTAGTCATAAAGAACTCACATACTTATTGCAAAAATCTATTAGTTATCGAAACAAAGTACTACGCGCATGCTCCTAGGGGGATAGATTGGTATGAAAAGACCATCGCTCGTCCCCGACTGCCACTCATAAGGAAGACAATCAAAAAATAAATCATGCTCCGACTTCATCACATAACGGTTCACCATACGTGCATGCTACGGGAATCACAAACTTTAACACAAATATTTCTCAAATTCACAACTACTCACTAGCACGACCCTAATATTACCATCCTCATATCTCAAAATGATCATAAGGAATCAAACTTCTCATCATATTCAATGCACTTTATATGAAAGTTTTTATTATATCCCTCTTGGATGCCCATCATATTAGGACTAAATTCATAACCAAAGCAAATTACCGTGCTGTTTAAGACTCTTAAAATAATATAAGTGAATCATGAGAGTTCATAAATTTCTTCAAAATAAAACCACCATCGTGCTCTAAAAAGATATAAGTGAAGCACTAGAGCAAATGACAAACTACTCCAAAAGATATAAGTGAAGATCAATGAGTAGTTGAATAATTATGTAACTATGTGAACACTCTATAACATTTAATAATTTCAGATCTTGGGATATTATTCAAACAGCAAGAAAAACAAAATAAAATAAAATGACGCTCCAAGAAAAACACATACCATGTGGTCAATAAAAATATAGCTCCAAGTAAAGTTACCGATGAATGAAAACGAAAGAGGGGATGCCTTCTGGGGCATCCCCAAGCTTAGGCTCTTGGTTGTCCTTGAATATTACCTTGGGGTGCCTTGGGCATCCCCAAGCTTAGGCTCTTGCCACTCCTTATTCCATATTCCATCAAATCTTTACCCAAAACATGAAAACTTCACAACACAAAACTCAACAGAAAACTCGTAAGCTCCGTTAGTAAAAGAAAACCCACCACTTAGGTATGGTTGTGAACTCATTCTAAATTCATAATGGTGTTATATCTACTGTATTCTAACTTCTCCATGGTTCATACCCTTCTATACTACTCATGGATTCATCAAAATAAGCGAACAACACATAGAAAACAGAATCTGTCAAAAACAGAACAGTCTGTAGTAATTTGTAACTCTTGAATACTTCTGTAACTCCAAAAATCCTGAGAAATTAGGAAGTCCTAAGAATTTGTTTTTATTAGTCTTCTGCAAAAATAATAAACTTAAAAGCACGCTTCTGTGAATGATCAAAATTGTTTTTGTGAGCACAAAATTTTTTGTTTTTCAGCAAGATCAAATCAACTATTACTGTAAACCATCCCAAAGGTCTTACTTGGCACTTTATTGAAACAAAAGCTATAAAACATGATTACTACAGTAGCATAATCATGTGAGCACACAAAAACAATAAGGGTAAATATTGGGTTGTCTCCCAACAAGCGCTTTTCTTTAATGCCTTTTTAGCTAGGCATGATGATTTCAATGATGCTCGTATGAAAGATAAGAATTGAAACATAAAGAGAGCATCATGAAGCATATGACTAGTACATTTAAGTCTAACCCACTTCCTATGCCTAGGGATTTTGTGAGCAAACAACTTATGGGAACAAGAATCAACTAACATAGGAAGGTAAAACAAGCAAAACTTCAAGATTTTCAACACATTGAGAGGAAACTTGGTATTATTGCAATTCCTACAAGCATCTAATCCTCCCTCATAATAATTTTCAGTAGCATCATGAATGAATTAAACAATATAACCATCACATAAATCATTCTTTTCATGATCTACAAGCATAGAAATTTTACTACTCTCCACATAAACAAATTTATTCTCATGAATAGTAGTGGAAGCAAACTCAACAAAATAACTATCATGCGAGGCATAATCCAATTGAAAATTAAAATCAAGATGACAAGTTTCATGGTTATCATTATTCTTTATAGCATACATGTCATCACAATAACCATCATAGATAGCAACTTTGTTGTCATAATCAATTGAAACCTCTTCCGAAATAGTGGATTCATCACTAAATAAAGTCATAACCTCTCCAAATCCACTTTCATAATTATCACAATAAGATTCAACACCCTCCAAAATAGTGGGATCATTACTTCGTAAAGTTGACACTCTTCCAAACCCACTTTCATCAACATAATCATCATAAATAGGAGGCATGCTATCATCATAATAAATTTGCTCATCCAAACTTGAGGGACTAAAAATATCATATTCATAAAACATAGCATACCCAAGCTTGTGGCTTTGCATATCATTAGCATCATGGATATTCAAAGAATTCATACTAACAACATTGCAATCATGCTCATAATTCAAATATTTAGTGCCAAACATTTTATAGACATCTTCTTCTAACAATTGAGCACAATTTTCCTTTCCATCATTTTAACGAAGGACATGATAAAGACGAAGCATATGAGGCAACCTCAATTCCATTTTTTGTAGTTTTATTTTATAGACTAAACTAGTGATAAAACAAGAAACTAAAAGATTCAATTGCAAGATCTAAATATATACCTTCAAGCACTAACCTCCTCGGCAATGGCGCCAGAAAAGAGCTTGATGTCTACTATGCAACCTTCTTCTTGTAGACGTTGTTGGGCCACCAAGTGCAGAGTTTTGTAGGACAGTAGCAAATTTCCCTCAAGTAGATGACCTAAGGTTTATCAATCTGTGGGAGGTGTAGGATGAATATGGTCTCTCTTAAACAACCCTGCAACCAAATAACAAAGAGTCTCTTGTGTCCCCAACACACCCAATACAATGGTAAATTGTATAGGTGCACTAGTTCGGTGAAGAGATGGTGATACAAGTGCAATATGTATGGTAGATATAGGTTTTTGTAATCTGAAAATATAAAAACAGCAAAGTAGCAAGTAACAAAAGTGAGCAAAAATGGTATTGCAATGCTTGGAAACAAGGCCTAGGGTTCATACTTTCACTAGTGCAAGTTCTCTCAACAATAATAAGATAATTAGATCATATAAAAATCCCTCAACATGCAACAAAGAGTCACTAATAGCGGAGAACAAACGAAGAGATTATTGTAGGGTACGAAACCACCTCAAAGTTATTCTTTCTGATCAGTCCATTGGGCTTTTCCTATAAGTGTCAGAAACAGCCCTAGAGTTCATAGTAAAATAACACCTTAAGACACACATCAACCAAAACCCTAATGTCACCTAGATACTCCAGTGTCACCTCAAGTATCCACGGGTATGATTATACGATATGCATCACACAATCTCAAATTCATCTATACAAACCAACAGGAAGAACTTCAAAGAGTGCCCTAAAGTTTCTACCGGAGAGTCAAGACGAAAATGTGTGCCAACCCCTATGCATAAGTTCACAAGGTCACAAAACCCGCAAATTGATCACCAAAACATACATCAAGTAGATCACGTGAATATCCCATTGTCAGCACAGATAAGCACATGCAAGACATATATCAAGTGTTCTCAAATCCTTAAAGACTCAATCCGATAAGATAACTTCAAAGGGAAAACTCAATCCATTACAAGAGATAGAGGGGGAGAAACATCATATGATCCAACTATAATAGCAAAGCTCGCGGTACATCAAGATCGTGCCAAATCAAGACACGAGAGAGAGAGTGAGTGAGTGAGATAGATAGAGAGAGAGAGTGAGTGAGATAGATAGAGAGAGAGAGATCAAACACATAGCTACTAGTACATACCCTCAGCCCCGAGGGTGAACTTCTCTCTCCTTGTCATGGAGAGCGCCGGGATGATGAAGATGGCCACCAGTGATGGATCCCCCCTCCGACAAGGTGCCGGAACAGGGCCCCGATTGGTTTTTGGTGGCTTATGAGGCTTGCGGTGGCAGAACTTCCGATCTTGGTTCTGTTCTGGAAGTTTGGGGATATATAAGAGGTGTTGGTGTCGGGAACAAGTCAGGGGGTCCACAAGGCAGCCACGAGGTAGGGGAGCGTGCCCGGGGGGTAGGGCGCGCCCTCCACCCTCGTGGTGGCCTCGGGACTCTTCTGGTCCATCTCAATGCTCCGTGGGCTTCTTCTGGTCCAAAAACAATCTCCGTGAATTTTCAGGTCAATTGGACTCCATTTGGTATTCCTTTTCTGTAAAACTCAAAAACAAGGAAAAAACAAAAACTGGCACTGGGCTCTAGGTTAATAGGTTAGTCCCAAAAATCATATAAATAACATATAAATGCATATAAAACATCCAAGATAGATAATATAATAGCATGGAACAATCAAAAATTATAGATACGTTGGAGACGTATCACTGACAAAGGCAAGTGGAAACAGGATCTGGTGAGCTATGCTCAATTTAATGCCCAGGAGGTCCATGTTGGCTACTTAAACCGCCTCCACACCAGGCGTGACTTTGAAGCCGGCTTGGTTAATCTTATGAAAGATCGTTTTGAGGTAAGCAAAAAACTTGTGTCACACAAATATGTATCTGTCAGGCGCCAAGTCTACTGGATATGATAAACTTGAATATGATGTAGACTTTAAATATCCTTGTTGATCTTGATATCCATGTCATAGCATGTGAAAACTGCAGAATCAACACAAGTAGCCCCCAAGGGCCGGCTTAAGCAGCATAGCTGAAGCTGGGACTTCAAAATGTAGCTCTTGATTTCACATATGTAACTCCCAACGGCCGGCTTAAACTGACAAGTTAAGTCGGGACTTCAAATAGTAGTGCTCAATTTTGCACCTGTAGCCCCCAGGGGCCGACTTAATCAGCATGGCTAAGCCAGGACTTATCACCATAATTATAAACAAAAATCCAAATATGTAGCCCCCATGAGCCGGCTTAATTAGTCATGGCTAAACTGGGTCATTAAAAAATTTCCTTTAAAAAGAGCAATGTGCATTAGCTCCCAAGTGCCAAGTAAAATACTTGTATTGTGCATGGGACTTCAAATAGGATGATCACAATGCCTCCTATCTTATTCACGTTGCAGCTGAAATAAATATGAAGGAATCCCAATTCAGTGATCTGAGGCAAAACATTCAAACCCAGCAATCTGAGACTTCAAAGGCCAAATCAGAGCTGAAGACTGCTTTGGAAAATATTGAAACTGAAAAAGGACTTCAGTACTAATAGAACCGGCTGGGAGACCGAGAAAGCAGATCTATTGAAAAGAGCTAAAGACGCCGAAGCTGCCCTTAAGACGGTAACCGATGAGTTGTCCGGCTTAAAGTATCAAATCAATAGCATGACATCGACCATCTTTGGTAAGTATTATCATACTTCAATCTTTCATCATTAATATTGATCAACCATTGAGCCAGTTTATAAATATCTTTGGTAATGCAGGCTCCAAAAACTCCAACTTGGGTCAAAACATGTGCATCAGGCTTAAGGATGTATACACTCTAGTGGAGCAGCTGTACACTGGTGCTCAACGGGCTATCTCTGCTGCCATCCATAAGAAGCAATCGCCTTCCCTCGAAGTGTTGGAGAAGCTATATGTGTTGCCTCAAAGAGTTGAAGAATTAAAGCGATCAGCTACCAGAGCTAGTGCTATTACTGCCCTGAGCCGAGCAAAAGCACAGCAAGAAGAGCTTGACCTGGAAGAACTAGCCACCGACTGCCCCACTTTAAAAGAAGACAGGTCTCCCTTCAGTGCAGAGGAATTCACAAAAATAGTAAAAGAGATGTGTCCCTTCGCAAGTAAATTGGCCGAAGAAACTGATCTCTCCAAATATCATCCGGTTTATGATGTTGAAAATGCCAAGTGAAGGCGTCGATTCATGAGACCATGGACCTTATCCCGCCAACACTTAAGCACACCTTCGCTCCTGACATTGAGCCGTCAACCCTTATAGACGATGAAGCTATTTTCAAAGCTTTGACTGTGATCGATTGGTCATCGCCTAACCTCCAGATGACGGAGGAAGAAGAAGAACCAGTGCAGGATGACCCAGAAGCCTCCAGCCACCAAGACCAGGAGACTTGATCCATGGGGCGGTTTACCAATTTGCATGATGATGTTTTTCGCCTCAAAACTCTTAATCATTTGGGTTGCATGTTAGCCTTGTGATAGGCTAGTTAAAAACGATGATCTATCATGCCATCGTGCATGTTTTGATGCATTGAACATGTTAAACCGTTGTTCTGATGTATGAAGATCCATAGTTTATGCTTCATCACATTGATTCATCAGACGCTTCATATCCAATAATGTTGTGTTGCCTGCATGTGCACAAATAAACAATGTGTGCCCTGGCGGTTTACCCCAGGGTGGGTTATATTGCACAACACAATATGTTATGATGACTTGTCAAACTCTTATAATCAGGGCGGGTTGTCAAAACCTCGCATATTCATATTCAACAAGTAAAACATACCTGTGAAACTAGCTCATACTGTCGGCTTATGTTGCCATATCCAATAAGGATGATAGTTCCACAGCTTAGAGCATACAACTCCAAGTGCATAATTCAATGACTTATCGTCCAAAGCCAGAACGGGTTATCAAAACCTCAGGTATACTCATAGCATGAGCCATAATGATTAAGGCTACATGGCCTAAACCATGCTAAACGATATGTCAATATGGTAAAAATATCAACTTGAACCAATGTTCAGAAAACAATAAATCAGAAAAACAAGGCTTTCATAGGCTGCCAAGCCTCAATATCAAGTGCCATTCATGGGCCGCACAACCACTAGGTTAATCATTCATTCAAACCTGTAAGTCGGGCCTCACATGACCAACCACCATTGTAACTTTAGACAAGTTCAGGGTCTTTATAAGATTGGCTGTCATGAGTACGGCGGGTCATTCCAGGATTACCTAGGTGGAGTGGCAGACAAACAAGGCAGGATAAACCAGAATTTTGGTGATTTACACCTGGCATACCAACCAATCAAAAGGGTTTAACAAAATTTATGTTCATTGAGCAGGGAGCCCCACAAGTGACATATATTAAGCCTTTCAAGGCAGGGTACCTATGTTTGAACTGTGCAATGCCACAAGTTCTCTTTGGTAACCTTTAACTTGAGAAATAAGCCCCGAAGAATTTTCAATAAGGTATATAAGCCGGATCCATAGGGTAGTCATAGCTATGCTCAATGAGCAGGAAGCCCCCAAGTGATTTTTCAACAAGGCGTACAAGCCAGATCAAGAGGGTAGTCACAGCTATGATTAATGAGCAGGAAGCCCCCAAGTGATCTTATGAATTGATAATAAAGACTCAGATACTCAGAAATGAAACGACAGAGGCCCTGAATTATCAGGGATGCCGACTTTATTATACTTGATCATAATATATACATGGATGAAAATATGTACAACATAAGAGCCATGGCTCAGGTGTATTAAGGCCGAAGATGAGCAATGTTCCAAGGCCGGCGGGTCTCCTCCTCCGATGTGAGTGATTCCTTGTGGTCTCGAACATCAATGAGGTAGTACGATCCGTTGTTCAAGTTTTTGCTGACCACAAAAGGCCCTTCCCAAGGTGGGGATTATTTGTGCATATTCGTCTGATCCTGGATGAGCCGGAGCACCAAGTCACCTTCTTGAGAGGTCTGGGTCTTAACCCGACAGCTATGATAACAGCGCAGATCTTGTTGGTATATTGCCGAATGAGCCACTGCAAGGTCGCACTCTTCATCCAACAAGTCAAGAGCATCTTGACGTGCCTTTTCATTATCAGCTTCAACATAAGACGCCACTCGGGGCGAGTCGTGATGGATGTCACTGGGGAGAACCACCTCTGCTCTGTAAACCATGAAGAAAGGCGTATAACCCGCAGATCTGTTGGGGGGTAGTATTGATACTCCAAAGTACTAAGGGTAACTCCTCAACCCAACAACCCGGCGTCCTCTGCAAAGGGACAATAAGCCGGAGCTTTATACCTCTCAAGATTTCTTGATTGGCCCTTTCAGCTTGACCATTAGACTGAGGGTGAGCCACTAATAAACATCAAGATGAATATGCTCTTGTTGACAAAATTCTTTTGTAGCACCCTTAGACAGGTTAGTGCCATTATCAGTTATGATGCTATGAGGATAACCACAGCGGAAAATCACCTTTTTAATGAATTAAACCGCCATTGCCACATCACATTTCCTGATCGGCTCAGCCTCAACCCACTTCGTGAACTTGTCAACCGCCACCAAAAGGTGGGTTTTCTTGTCCTTGGATCTTTTGAAAGGTCCAACCATATCCAGCCGCCAGACTGCAAACGGCCAATTAATTGGAATCATCCTCAATTCTTGAGCCGATACATGAGCCCGTTTCAAGAATTTCTGACAGCCATCACACTTACTAACCAGATCTTCTGCATCAGCATGAGCCGTCAGCCAATAAAACCCATAACGAAAAGCCTTAGCAACAAGAGATTTAGAGTCGGCATGATGGCCGCAATCTCCTTCATGAATCTCTCTTAGAATTTCACGACCCTCCTCAAGAGAGATGCATCATTGAAACACCCTTGTCTGCATTGGTGTAACTCGCCATTGACAATTGTCATTGACTTAGACCTCCGGGTTATTTGCCTGGCCAAAGTTTCATCATCGGGTAACTCACCCTGGGTCATATAAGCCAAATATGGAATAGTCCAATCAGGAATAGCATGGAGAGCCACCACCAACTGTGCCTTCGGGTCAGGGATATCAAGATCCTCTTCTGTAGGCAATTTAACTGAAGGAGTATTTAGAACATCAAGAAAAACATTAGGAGGTACCGGTTTACACTGAGACCCCAGCCAGCTTAAAGCATCAGCCGCCTCATTTTTCCTGTGATCAATATGTTCCACCTGATATCCTTTGAAATATGACCAGCAATATCATCAACCGCCTGACGATAAGCCGCCATGAGCGGGTATTTGGAATCCAAAGTTCCTGAGACCTGCTGTGCCACTAGATCTGAATCACGAAAACACCTAACCCGGCTTAGGTTCATCTCCTTAGCCATCCGAAGGCCATGGAGTAAAACCTCATATTCAGCTGCATTGTTAGTTCAAAGAAACATCAGCCTCAAAACATAATAGAACTTATCACCTCGTGGGGAAGTCAGAATAACTCTAGCCCCCGAGCCTTCCAATTGCCAGGATCCATCAAAATGAATAGTCCAATATGTGTTATCTAGCTTATCCTCAGGCATCTGCAACTCTGTCCGGTCATTGATGAAATCAACAAGCGCATGAGACTTAATGGTTGTTCGAGGCACATATTTGAAACCATGGGGTCCAAGTTCAATTGCCCACTTAGCCACCCGACCTGTAGCTTCTCTATTTTGAATAATATCCCCCAGAGGAGCAGAACTGACTACAATGATGGCATGACCAAAGAAATAGTGCTTCAACTTGTGACTAGCCATGAATACTCCATAGACTAGCTTCTGCCAATGTGGGTATCTCTGTTTAGATTCAATTAACACCTCACTGACATAATAAACCGTCCTTTGAACCGGATATTCCTTGCCTAACTCCTTCCTTTCCACCACAATTGCCACACTAACGGCCATGCCGTTAGCAGCCACATATAAAAGCAAGGGATCTTTATCAATAGTAGCTGCAAGAACCGATGGCTCAGCCAGCTATTTCTTAAGTGCCTCAAATGCCTCATTGGCAGCATCGCTCCAGACAAAGTGATATGTCTTCTTCATCATCTGGTAAAGAGGAATAGCCTTTTCACCTAGGCGGCTTATAAACCGGCTTAAGGCCGCAATATGACCCGCCAAACGCTGAACATCATTAATACATGCCGGCTTAGCCAGGGAAGTGATAGCCTTGATCTTCTCCGAGTCAGCTTCAATACCTCTCTCAGAGACCAGAAAACCCAAGATCTTGCCCGCTGGCATGCCAAAAACACATTTATCTGGGTTAAGCATCATCTTGTAAACCTGAAGATTGTCAAAGGTCTCCTTCAGATCATCTATCAAGGTATCCTTCTTCCTGGATTTCACAATGATATCATCAACATAAGCATGAACATTGCGTCCAATCTGGTCGTGGAGGCAATTCTGAACACAACACTGATAAGTCGCCTGGGCACTGTTGATCCCAAAAGGCATAGACACATAGCAGAAGGCTCCAAAGGGAGTGATGAAGGATGTTTTATCTTGGTCCTTAACTGCCATATTGATCTGATGATAACCAGAATAAGCATCTAGAAAACTCAATGATCACAACCCATCGTAGCATCAATGATCTGATCAATACGAGGGAGAGCGAAAGGATCAGCCGGACAAGCCTTGTTAAGGTCCATGTAATCCACACACATACGCCAAGTGCCATTCTTCCAGGTTAGCCAACCATTCAGGATGAAAAACTTCAATAATAAACCCAGCCGCCAAGAGCCGGGCCACTTCTTCACCAATGGCCTTGCACCTTTCTTCATTAAAACGACGAAGGAATTGCTTGACCGGCTTAAACTTCGGATCAATATAAAGAGTGTGCTCAGCGAGTTCCCTCGGTACACCTGGCATGTCAGAAGGCTTCCATGCAAAGATGTCCCGGTTCTCATGGATGAACTCGATGAGCGCGCTTTCCTATTTTGTATCCATGTTGGCACTAATGATGAACTACTTGGATGAATCGCCAGGAACGAAGTCAACAGGTTTAGTATCATTTGCCGACTTAAACTTCAACAGCGGGTCCTGCTTTGTAGTTGGCTTCTTCAAGGGGGTCATATCTTCTGGGTCAACATTATCTTTATAGAGCTTCAGCTCTTCTGTTGCACAGGCTGACTCAGCATAGGTAACTTCTCCCTCTTTGCACTCCAAAGCTATCTTTCTATTTCCATGCACCGTGATGGTTCCCTTATAACCCGGCATCTTGAGCTGCACATACACATAACAAGGCCGTGCCATAAATTTAGCATAAGCCCGCCGTCCAAATAGGGCGTGATAAGGGCTCTTGATCTTGACCACTTCAAAAGTCAATTTTTTAGCCATGTAGTCATACTCATTACCAAAAAACCACCTCCAAAGTTATCTTGCCCACTAGATATAACGACTTACCGGGCACCACCCCCTGAAAAACTGTAGAGGATTGCTTAAGATCTTTGTCAATCAAATTCATATGGCCAAAAGTATCATAATAGAGGATATTGATGATGCTGCCTCCATCCATGAGCACCTTAGTGAACTTGTATTCTCCGACCTGCAGTGCCACTACGAAAGTCAGCTGACTCGGATTATCAACCCGGGGCGGGTGATCTTCGCGGCACCATACAATGGGCTGGTCTGACCATCGTAAATATCATGGGACCGCCGGCTCAACCGCATTCACTGACCGCTTGTGAATCTTCTGATCTCGCTTGCACAAACTCGTGGTAAACACATGATATTAACCACTACTCAGCTGCTTCGGATGACTCTGATAACCAGACTGTTGTTGTTGCTGCTGATTACCCTGATTAGATTGCTGGTTAAAACTGCCTTGATTACCTTGACCCTGGAATCCAGAGCTTGAGCCGCCACCTCCAAAGCCGGATCCGTGAGAGCCGGATCCTGACCCACCGTGCGGGCCCTGGTTAACCTCATAAAAACCGGAAATTCTATACTCCCTCATGATGAAGCAATCTTTCCACAGATGAGTGGCCAGCTTATCTTGAGTACCATGCTTTGGGCAAGGTTGATTCATCATCGCCTCAAGGTTGAATTTTGGCCCACCAAACCGGGGCACTGACGACTTTCCCTTACGCCTACCATTATTACTCTGTGTGTTAGTGTAGGACCTTGAGAAGAGGTGTCTAGAGGGGGGGTGATTAGACACTAAGTACCAAAGTTGTAGTTTTTAACTTCTTTAAGTTTAAGTAGAGTTTAGGCACAAATTTAACATTCACAACATATAGCAAGCAAGCAAGCAAAGAGTATATGAGCAGAGGAAAGAAAAGCATGCAACTTGCAAGAATGTAAAGGGAAGGGTTTTGGAGGATTCAAACGCAATTGGAGACATGGATGTTTTGGGCGTGGTTCCGATAGGTGGTGCTATCGTACATCCACGTTGATGGAGACTTCAACCCACGAAGGGTAACGGTTGCGCGAGTCCACGGAGGGCTCCACCCAAGAAGGGTCCACGAAGAAGCAACCTTGTCTATCCCACCATGGCCGTCGCCCACGAAGGACTTGCCTCACTAGTGGTAGATCTTCACGAAGTAGGCGATCTCCTTGCCATTACAAACTCCTTGGTTCAACTCCACAATCTTGTCGGAGGCTCCCAAGTGACACCTAGCCAATCTAGGAGACACCACTCTCCAATAAGTAACAAATGGTGCGTCGATGATGAACTCCTTGCTCTTGTGCTTCAAATGATAGTCTCCCAAACACTCAACTCTCTCTCATAGGATTTAGATCTGGTGGAAAGAAGATTTGAGTGGAAAGCAACTTGGGGAAAGCTAGAGATCAAGATTCATATGGTAGGAATGGAATATCTTGGCCTCAACACATGAGTAGGTAGTTCTCTCTCAGAAATAGGATACTGGAAGTGTAGGTTTCTTCTGATGGCTCTCTCCACGAATGAAGAGGAGGTGGAGGGGTATATATAGCCTCCACACAAAATCTAACCGTTACACACAATTTACCAAACTCGGTGGGACCGAATCAACAAACTCGGTCAGACCAATTTACTAAACCTAGTGACCGTTAGGATTTTCGGTGGGACCAAAATGCAACTCGGTAGGACCGATATGGTTAGGGTTACGGCATAACGTAATCTCGGTGAGACCGATTACACAAACTCTGTGAGACCGATTTTGGTAATTAGCTAACCAAAGAGTTGGTCAGGCAAACTCGGTGGGACCGATTACTCAAACTCGGTGAGACCGATCTTGGTAATAAGTTAACCAGAGAGTTTGCATTGTAATCTCGGTAGTACCGATTAAACAAACTCGCTGAGACCAATTTTGATAATGGACATACATAGAGAGATTACAATCCCATCTCGGTGAGACCGAGATCCCTATCGGTGAGACCGATTTGCCTAGGGTTTGTGGCAGTGGCTATGACATTTGAACTCGGTGGCGCCGGATAGAAAGAATCGGTGTGACCGGTTTTGGCTTTAGGTTTAGGTCATATGTGTGGAAGTGGGAAAGTAGTTGAGGGTTTTGGAGCATATCACTAAGCACTGTGGAGCAAGAAACTCATTAAGCAACACCTCATCCCTTCTTGATAGTATTGGCTTTTCCTATAGACTCAATGTGATCTTGGATCACTAAAATATAAAATGAAGAGTCTTGAGCTTGAAGCTTTAGCCAATCCTTTGTCCTTAGCATCTTGAAGGAGTTCCCACATCCTTTAGTCCATGCCACTCCATTGTTGAACTTATCTGAAACATACTAGATAAAAGTGTTAGTCCAACAAGAGATATGTTGTCATTAATTACCAAAACCACCTAGGGAGCACTTGTGCTTTCAGTTAGCCACAAAATCTGAACCGCCATCAGCTTGCTTGCGCTTAATCTTATTTCCTTGACCCGCCGCATTGTGGTGTTGTCCCTTTGCATTACCATTCTTCTTCCCCTTACAGCTTTTTCCTCATCAGACTCAGGGTCCTTAGTGCTGTCAGAATCAACATATTTGACAAGAGCCGCCATGAGCTCCCCCATGTCATTGCAATGGCGTTTAAGCCGCCCCAGCTTCTGCTTGAGGGGAAGGAAACGACAATTTTTCTCCAAAATTAGGACAGCTGAGCCGGCATTGATGTTGTGTGACGGGTGGATAATAGCCGAGATCTGGCATACCCAATGGGCAGTTTACTCACCTTCACTCTGCACACAAGTGTCTAAATCAAGATTCGACATGGGTTTCTTGCATGTATCCTTGAAATTCTGAATAAAATGCGCCTTCAGTTCATCCCATGATTTGACAGAGTTAGGGGCAATCCCTTCAACTAGGTACGAGCCGGCCCATGCAGCATCATGGTGAAATACTTAGCACACGCAGCATCATTGCCATCCAACATCTCCATGGCCATCTCATAGCTCTCAATCCAAGCCTTCGGGGGTTGATCCGCTGTGTAATTAGGTACTTTTCGAGGGCCCTTGAAGCCCTTGGGTAACCGCTCATTGCGTAGAGCCAGTACTAAACATGGCACACCCACCGTCCTGGAGGTCACTCCAGCCTCTATGGACGTCAAAGGGGGTAACTGGGGCTGGTGAGCCGCCAACTGAGCCGCCAAACCCCGCCTCACGGTGAGCCCGTGCTTGATCTACCAACAACTGAGCATGGTTATCAGCCCGTGGCGGGTCATGCCCACGGGGCTGGTTACGATGCCGCTCACTGCTTCAAATTGCCGGTCACGCCATGTGCCGGCTATAGCTTTGACTCGAACAAGGAGTTGAGTGGATTCGATCGTGGCTATAAGAGTAAGCCGCCTGCTGAGCCATCGCCATTTGAAGAAGTTCCACGGCTTTCCGAGCCTCGACCGCCTCAGGACTCTCACCTGTCACCGGGAGAGCCGCCAATCACAACGCCGTAGCGATCATGTTATCCAACGGGTTAGAGAAGTGGCTTGGAGGCGTTGAAACTCGTTGAGGCGGGGTTAAAATTGACACGAGCCGGGTCCGCTACATGGAGTTGAGTCACCGCTCTGGTCCTAGGTGCTTCAGGGCCCCGGGTCACACCGGGCGGGTTACTTGGCCCTACCCCAGGCATATTGAAGAGATTTCTTGCATCAAACTCATGAGGTAGATGACTCTGATATCTCCTATTAAAGATAGTGTTTGATGCATTCTAGTCCAAGCTCGGGCGAAAGTTTTCTGGTTGAATCCGATGTGATTCCGTCTCCAAGGCGGCTCGCTCTATTGCCATCCTGGCATTCTCAGCATTAAGATCCTCCTTAGCTTGAGCTACCTCATCATGCAACTTTGCAACGTCCATGTTATGTTGCGCTTGGTTCGCCGGGGCTACCTCCACAGTCAAAAAAGTTGCCAGAGCCTCCAAAAGTTTAGATAAAACTTGAGCCGGCGGGTGCATACGGCCTCCTATCCCGGCTGCCGTAGCAGCTACTGAACCGGAGATCATTGCTGCCACTGTTGAGGAATTCTGCACCGATTGTGTGCCGGCCATGAAGATCGCAACCCGGTTTAGCGGCTCACAAGGGTCTGGAATACTGTCGCCATCAGAACAACCCCCAAGCCTATCATCTTGCAGTTAATACATGGAATTGGTCTTGCCGGTTGAGGACTCGTCGCCAGAGTAGATGGTCATCTCTCCACCAGACATAGATCCTCCTTCAAGATCCACTCCTTGAGTAAAGCCCACAAAAGCATGCTTCAGGGCGGTTTGCGTGCTAAGTCGTCTCGATGATGTCAGTGCAGATGTCCGGCTCAGGTTCCAACTCATCGATCCTGCCGATGAAGACGTGGATTCCGCCGAAGGGGACCCGGTACCCGTATTCGATTGAATTGGCCTCGGGACCCCTGCGGGGGTCCTGGTTTCGAGGGTCCTCAGGTGTCCAGATCGAGGATGTGGGCCGGACTGAATGGGCCATGAGGATAAAGCTAAGGGCCATCACTCCGTGTTCGGCTAGGACTCATGTGTGCGCGGATGGCAAGATTAGAGTTCGGATGTATTGTTTCCTTCCCTTGTGAACCAACTTTGTACGAACCCTAGGCCCCTCCGGTGTGTATATAAACCGAAGGGTTTAGTTTGTAGAGGCTATCATCATAATATTCATAGGCTAGACAAGCTAGGGTTTAGCCATTACGATCTCGAGGTAGATCAAATCTTGTAACCCCTATACTCATCGAATACATCAAGCAGGATGTAGTGTTTTACCTCCTTTAAGAGGGCCTGAACCTGGGTAAACATTGTGTCCCTTTGTCCATTGTTACCATCAATCCTTAGACGCACAGCTTGGCCCCCCTACCTGAGATCTGCCGGTTTTGACACCGGCATTGGTGCTTTCATTGAGAGCTCTGTTGTGTAGTACCGAAAAAGCGATCTATGGCTCACCTAGTCATCAATGACAATATCACTTCTGGAAGGATCCTAACTTCAAGGCAGACCCTCCAGCTTGGTGGTTTCACCATAGGTGCTGCTACGGCCATTAAGCCTATAACCGTCGAACAACGTCTTTGCATCGGTCTCGAGTACTCTGAAAAGATGAAGCCGACAGACATCTCGTCCTTATACGAGCTGCTAGATCGCATCATCGCGCTTGGGGTTTCAACAGATTACAGTCAGATTGGGCTTAAACCTGATCAGAGGGAAATTCATCGCCCCCCGATCACCCATCTCGTACCGGTCATCGAGGAACGAGCCGAGGATTCCTCTTCCCCTATGTTGAGAACCAAATGTCCGGATCTCCGAACCCCTCGAGTCGGATACTCTCCCTTCGGATGGGACTCCACGTCCCCCGAACGCGGGCTTGGAGGTAGAACCGGCAGAGCACTTGGATCTCCTCGGACCTGAACTAGTCACCTCAGAGATCTTGCAAGCTCCGAGCACGAATGTGGGTTGGGATTCAAATTTCAACCCACCCACCCAATCAATACTCTCCAAGCAACTCAGGGCCTCCAGACATATACGACCTGATGTATATATGGCAGCAACCTCAAGAAACAGTCCATCACTTTTGGACCAGATTCCTACTTGTTAAAAGCACGATCAAAGATTGCTGCGACAACAATGCAGTTTCGGTCTTCCATCACAATTGTACCAACGAGGGAATACTGAATGCCCTCAACCGCCGTCACACACAGAGCTTCACGGAACTGTCACATGTAGTGCAAAAGTGTTGCGTGATGGAAAGCACATGGAAGGCCTAGAAAACTCAACTAGAACCTGCTGCCTTTAAGCAGTGTGTGGCCCGGACTAAGCGAATGCACCCTAGCGGTGCATCTGATCTTCAGTCTGTCAATAGAAAGAATAAACCCTTTACGGGACATAGGTCCGTCCTTGATGAACTCCTTGACAAGCCATGTCTGATACATGCAACTCCGAGCACAGACCCAATCCATAGCCTTCGAGCATGTTGGGTACTCCGGCAGGTAGCAAAGAGTGGAGAGGCCATCCTTGCCACCATTACTCCAGATAAACACTCTCCGGAGAGGAACAATTTTAATGTCCTCGTGGTCTTCGAGACCTTTTCTTCAAATAATCGGTGCAAAAGGGCACTTCGCGACCTCACCAAAGTCCACCAAGTTACCGCACTGAGCCCCTAGAATGACGCGGCAATAACCTTCACTGCGAAAGACAAACCAAAGGCTCGGTCAGTCCGAGAACCCGCCGCCCTAGTCCTAAACCCCATTGTGGATGGTTTCTGGCTTACCAAAGTGCTCATGGACGATGGCAGTGGGCTTAACCTCATCTATGAAGATACGCTCAACAAAATGCAGATTGACAGAACACACATCGAGCAAAGCAACACCACCTTTCGAGGCATCATCCCTAGTCGAGAAGCACAATGCTCTGGGAGAATTAAATTGGGTGTGGTATTCGGCACGCCCGAAAACTACAGGTCCAAAGAATTGCTCTTTCATGTGGTCCCCTTCAGCAGTGGGTATCACGCCATCCTCGGATGGGACGCCTTCTCACGTTTCTAGGCTATACCCCTTACGGGTATATGAAGCTTAAAATGCCCGGACCCAACGGAATCATCACAATCTCAAGTGACCCGGACAAAGCCCTCTGCGCCGAAAACAAAACCGCATCCTTGGCCCTCGACGCGTGACCCGAAGCCCTAGTAGCTGAAGAACCAACCACCCTACGGTCCACGATGGACAAGGACGATGTGATCCTCAACAAGAGACCTAAATCCACCTCTTTTAAGCCAGCAGAGGAAATTGTCAAATTTCAAGTGCACCCGACGGACCCCAACAAGACAGCGTCTATCGGAGCACAGCTGGATCCGGCAGTGGACACCGCTTTATGCACATTCTTGCGCTAAAATTGGGATATTTTTGCCTGGCACCCTTCAGATATGTCAGGCATCCCACGCGGGCTGCCAAACACAGCCTAAACATAATCAAGGGGTTCAAAACCATGAAGCAGACACTACGGCAATTTTCTGAACCCAAGCGTCAAGCCATGGGAGAAGAGATCGCCAAACTGCTAGAAGCCGGGTTCATCAGGGAAATCAAACATCCGGATTGGTTAGCCAACTTGGTCATGGTACCAAAGAAGGACAAATCTTGGTGCCCTTTGCATCGACTTCAAAGTCCTCAATAAGGCTTGCCCTAAAGATCCTTTCCCGTTGCCTCGCATTGACCAGATCATTGATGCAACGGCGGGACACGATTCATTGTGTTTCCTAGATGCCTATTTTGGATACCATCAGATTAAAATGAAGGAATCAGATCAGGCAGCAACATCATTCATCACTCCATACGACCCTTTGTGCTTCAACACTATGCCCTTCGGACTCAAAAACGATGGGCCACTTACCAACGTATGATTCAAACATGCTTGGAAAAACAAATTGGGAAAATAGTCGAAGCATATGTGGACGTCATGGTCATCAAGACAAAACACGTCGAAACACTAGTTGATGATCTTCGCCTCACCTTTGAAAATCTCAGGACATACTACATACGGCTCAATCTGGAGAACTATGTCTTCGGCGTTCCAGCTGGAAAATCACTAGGGTTCATTGTTTCCCATAGAGGAATCGAAGCAAACCCAGCTAAGATAAGAGCCTTGTCACAATTGGCTATACCAACCGAGCTAAAGCATGTCCAAAAACTAGCAGGGTGCGTCGCGGCCCTGAGCCGCTTCATCTCCAGATTAGGAGAAAAAGCATTACCACTCTACAAGCTACTAAGACGCACTAGTAGCTTTGAATGGACGGATGCTGCCATAGCCGGATTGGAAGAAATCAAGGCCCTTCTCACCAGTAATCCAATCCTAGCCACCCCAGGCGTTGGCGAGCCTATGTTGTTGTATATCTCGGCAACCAATGAGGTAGTCAGTGTCGTACCCGTCGTTGAACGAGAGGAAGAGGGACATCAATTCCCCACCCAAAAAACCAGTCTATTATGTATCGGAGGTCCTTACACCATGCAAATCCTGATACCCCCACTACCAAAAGATAGCCTATACGGTCTTCATGGCATCCCGAAAACTACGAAACTATTTTCAAGAGTGTTCGATCACAGTGGCATCGGAAGTACTACTTAACGACATTATTAACAACAGGTACACCACTGGCCGCATTGCCAAATGGTCCATTGAACTTCTACCATTCGAAATAGCATACAAGCCACGCCGGGCTATTAAATCTCAGGTGCTGGCCGACTTTGTCACTGAATGAACGGAAGCCGAACTCCCTAAAGAGTATAGTTCATACTCCAACTGGATTATGTACTTTGACGGTTCCAAAATGCTAGCCGGAGAGGGGGCTAGTGTCATCTTGGCATCCCCCACCGGGGACATAGTCTTCTACATGTTACAAATCATGTATACGGACTCCAACAATGCAGCCGAATACGAGGCGCTCCTACACGGTCTTCGCATGGCTGTCTCCATGGGTATACAATGCCTCGAGGTGCGTGGCAATTCAAACCTCGCAATATCCCATGTCAATGGAGAGTTCGACGCAAAGGACCCAAAAATGGCAGCATACTGAAACGTCGTATTAAAAATATGAGCTCGGTTTAAGGGACTTGAATTCCATCAGATCGCTTGAGACAGTAACCAGGCAGCCGACATCCTCGCTCTCATGGGCGCTAAGCGCAACTTGTCCCACCTAACACCTTTGTGGAAAGGCTTTTCAAGCCAACCGTAGTATGGCAGGGTGAGAGCAGAGAATCTAGTATGGGCCTGGTCATATCCCCTGCAGTCAAACACACGACAGATACCGCCGGGGGATCGGATATAGAAATAACACCCTCAGCCCATGAGATCATGGTTGTTATCGCTCCATGGACCAAACCCTTCCTGGCCTACCTTAATAGGCAGGAACTTCCCGACGATTAGAATGAAGCCCGTTGCATAGTTCGGCACTCTAAAGCCTTCAAAGTGCACGAGGGCGAACTGTACCAAAAGAGCACTACCGGAGTCCTTCAAAGCTGCATCTCCAAAGAAGATGGACGACAACTCTTGGCAGAAATACATGCTGGCCTGGGCGGTCATCATGCCACAGCTGGGGCCCTCGTAAGCAAAGCTTTAAGGATAGGTTTTTTCTGGCCAACGGCCCAGGCGGACGCACAGGCCCTTGTCCAACGTTGTTTGTGTTGTCAGCTTTTTGCCAACCAAACTCATATGCCTCCTACTGCCTTAAGAACAATCCCCATTAGCTGGACCTTCGCGGTCTAGGGGCTTGATATGGTCAGTCCCCTTAAAGGGGGTAGCCATAAAAAGAAATATTTACTGGTGATGGTCGATACATTCACTAAATGGATAGAGGCTAAACCAGTAAAAACAGCTGAAGTAGGGCCAATGATTGATTTTATATCCGGCGTGGTGCATCATTACGGTGTCCCGCACAGTATCATCACTGATAATGGCTCCAATTTTACAGGTTATGAGGTGAAAACCTGGTGCACTAAGTTGGGAATTAAACTCAACTATGCATCTGTATACCACCCTCAAACAAACGACCAAGTTGAACGGGCCAATGGTCTGATCATGAGCGGTATTAATCCCAGACTGGTATGCTCCTTATGAGAATCCGATAAGAACTGGGTGGATGAACTCGATTCCGTATTCTGGGGGCTGCGAACCATGCCCAATCAAACAACCGGATACACACCTTTCTTTATGATGTATGGCGTAGAGGCTCTATTGTCCTGCAATATTATTCATTGCTCACCTCGAGTGCGCATGTACAAAGAGCGAGAAGTCGAACTAGATTGGTAGGATGACCTAGACGGACTTGAAGAGGAGCGCGACGTTGCAAAGGCTCGTTCTGCATTCTATCAACAACAGGCCAGGCGATGCCAAAGCAGGGAAGTGCGGGCTAAGACATAAAATGTTGGAGAACTTGTTTTACGCCTCTCGGAAAAGAAAAAGGACAAGCTCAAACCAAAATGGGAGGGCCCCTTCATCATAGATGTAGTCCTTACAGGAGGAGCCTATCACCTTTGCAATGCAGCGGATAATCTCCTTGAGCCGAACCCATGGAACACCGCGCGGCTCCAAAGATTTTACGCATAGTTCGGCCTCTTTATATGTTACTTTGACTAGGATTTTCCCTCCTCCTCTCCTTTTTTCCTTTTTATATCCCAGGGAGTGTTTGGATCTACCGCACTATTAGGGGTACACATCTTTAAATGTATACACCCCATTATACTTGGGGGCTTCTCTAACGAAGCTTGTTATTAAAAGCTTACAGCTTACATTGTCTATGTCGATTGTTTCATACATCTTTTGCCATTATATGCACCTCTATGACTTAAGTTTTTTCCAGGCTGGGTTTCCTCGCTCTTGTGCTTATACCCTACGTTCCCGATTGTTCGGCTAGGGTGTAAAGGGAGTACCTCTGCGATTGTTACAACCGGGTTATTTGGACCTGTACCTCAGATGGGTAAAGCTGAAAGCTAGCATTCTTAAGGGAATAATTGGTCGGCAAAGAACGACGGACTGTTTTTGTGTCTGCAACAAATACGGATAGGATGTCCGTAATTTGAGTACAAGCCTAGGCATGCATACTTACGCATGTCAACCCAAGTAAAGGAACCCCTAACGAAACTATTTTCCTTGGAAGATGTTTCTTACGTTAAGCAGTAATATAACATAACTCCCCAAACACATTTTGTCTGTTTGAGCAATACGACCGGATTTCCTGGTTTCCGGACATACTAAATATTTCTTATAGTATCCGGAAACACTCCAACTTGTTGGTTAGGAGGTTAAAGTCGAAGGCCTGCGATGAAAAATTTCTACGAGTTCGGCCAGAGATAAAGCTTGATGATAAAGTAAATTATTACATAGAATCAAAAGACTACTCTTTTTCTACATCATCTATAACACTATCTAGCTTGCAGTCTTCTTGTGAATATTTCGCCGCAATCATCACTTGGTCATATACCAAGCTTACAGGAATTTCTTTTCCATCCGGTCCCTGAGGTCCAACTCGGGCCATATGATTTGGATCGAGTACGGTGTAGCGCGTCTTCACCATTGCCCATGCCTCTCGTGCACCTTCCCGGCATGCGGATGTCTTCCATAACTCGAAGCGACGCCGAGCACCCTTGAACAGGTCCGCCAACCCCTCCATACTTTCGGGACGGGCATCGGATGACCATAGGGCTTTGACCATACCCTTCATGGCTTTCCAGGCCCGCTAGTGCACTTTCGACAGTTCTTTTAGAACGTCACCTTGGAACCCGGACACCTCTTCTTCATGCCGGCCGGTTAACAGACCTGCAACAACAACAGTATCACATTCCATTTTATAGGACTGTATAAAGTTCTCTGGATGGTTCAAGAGTCATACCAAATATGTCGCCCTTTAACTTTTGGTTTTCCTTCTGCGGATCCGAGAGTTGAGCCTTTAAGTTCTTTATCTCTTCGGCTTGCTTACTCACTCCCCCCCCCCCATCTTTTTCTTTTTGCCTCTGGTCATCGGAGCACTCTTCATCTCTTCAAGCTCGGCGACAACAGCATTTAACTGTGTCTGGTTTGTTTCGAGCTCTTGGGACAGTGCACTGTTCTTCTCTTTGAGAACCTGCGGTTATAACGATCCACAAATCAGTTAGTCTCTACCCTTTAAGTCTCGGGCGTACTGGTACATATCTATTAATTTCACACAAATTTTCACCTATATATCATTCGAGAACAGGCAAGTAACTCTAGTAAGTCCGTCCATGGCAGCGCGGATATATGCGTCCACGGTGTTGAGGGCAGTAAATTCCTGCTCAGAGAAAGCCGGGGCGCACATGGTCTCTCTTAAGCGTCGATGATTCATTGCGCTCTCCACTTCGGAATTGGTGATGGGTACGTCATCCGAATCCTCATCAGGTGGATAAGTCGGTGCCACCCCTGTATTAGACCCTGTCCTAGTTGACAAGTTCAGCACCGGATTGGCTGTAGCTCGGCTGGCCGGGATCTTTGGTGGTTCATCGTGTACCTCTCCTAAGATGATAAAAGGAGGGGGGAAATGACAATTCGGCTTGGTACCTAGGCATGAAGTGAGGAATATACCTCTTTGGTGATGGAGGAGGCTCAGTGGCCCTCCCAGTCTTCTTTTGTTTCACGCGCTCACCCTGTGAAGGCGTTGTCTTTCTTTTGGTCGCCCGTCCTTGGGTACGGCTCGTTGAGCGTCGATCCTGTAAAACGTGGTTTAGTGTGGTGGGTGAGATGTGAGCGCAGGTATCTCTCTTTGAAAATGATTTCCGAACACTTACCTTAACGAAAGGGTAGAGGTTGGGGTAGTCGGCCATAATGGCTACCTCTAAGCCATCAAGGCTCGCCTGGTAATAGACTCCATCTTCAAATTCTACAAATATATCCGGATCCTCATGGAATCTGGGGTCTTTGTTGCAAGCATTGTCCTCTGGCTGAGGAGGGGGGCAATGGATACTTTCGACTACCTTCCTCCATGACTGCTTAAAGGCAACCAGAGTGGTTGGATTAGTTAATCCCAATGATAAGGGAAAAAGTAAATGCTGACAAAGGATCAACTTACCCATTCGATGGGGTTGTACATAGAAAAGCCTTCCCGACAATTCAAGCGGGCAAATTCTTCTTCCTCCCCCTTGTACAGATCGGCTAGCATGGCAGCCGGAGCGCCTTGGTTATCCGGACCCTCTCACCTATAACGAGATGCGTCGTCCTCCCCGTTATAGCACCATAAAGGGGTGACTCTGGATTGGAGAGGCTGGATGCATCGTTTTATGCGATGGCCATGACTTCGATGATGGAGAGTCCGGAATGGGCAAGGAGTGTGACCTTGCTAACCCGTCTCATTACCTCCGCACTGTCCTCTTGCTTGGGGGACTTGGGGCGCCAGTTAAGCACCTTCTTCAGAGGAGCACTGGAGAATTCGAGAAGACCGCATCGAACTGGGTCCGGAAGGGGAACATCCTCGATGTAAAACCATTCCGAAGACCACTCTTCGGATCCCCTTTTCGGAGTCCTAATAGGGTAGCCGGATCCGGCTATACGCCATACTTCGGTGCCACCCACTTCAAATATAGACCCTCCACCTTGATGGCGGGGGACGAGGCAAAAGAACTTTCTCCATAGTTTGAAATGAGCCTCGCAGCCTAAAAATAATTCGCAGAGAGCGACAAAACCAGAGATGTGCAGAATAGAACCTGGTGTGAGATTGTGCAGCTAGATCCCATAAAATTCCAATAGAAGGGGTGGATTGGGAATCCTACACCTCTTAGAAGGAACAAAATGAAGCACACCCTCTCCTCTTGGCTGGGGTT
>NC_041381.1:451370954-451380844 GCF_002162155.2 Triticum dicoccoides | reverse complement strand
GCTGAAGGTGGGATACTGAGCAGCTTCACCAATCCTGTCGTGGACTTGTCACGGCAGATGTCCTCATGAAAGGACTTAGTCGTGGAGCCATCGCTATGGGTTAACTTGAAGGGGTTAAAGCGGACACAAAGACACGAGGGTTTATACTAGTTCGGCCCCTTCAATGAAGGTAAAAGCCTACGTCTAGTTGTGATGGAATTGATGTGGTTTCGATGGCTAGGGAGCAAACAAGCTTCGCCTAGGCTCGAGTTGTTGTTGTCTATCCTTGAACCACCGCAGGGTCGTCCCCTTATATACACGGGTGACGCCCGTCGGTCCACAGAGTCCCACACTGGTTCATACTCGTATCCCGGTTGGTCTCTCTCTATTCCTAACTTACAATACAAGTTTACATACCAAGCCGGTTTATGGCTATAGGTTCTAAACCGACTACAGGCCTTGGGCCTTCATCTGCTTAATCACCTTTACACTACTAATGAAGTTAACCCGGCCCAGGTAGGCCGGTTCACGCCCAGTGGTAATATCCCCAACATTAGGCCCCAGATTGATTTGAACTGGTTCATGTCAATCCTTCACAAAAATCTTTGTCTTCAACATCTTCTGGTAATTGGTAAACCGCCATGTCGTCATCATCTCTGGTTGCTGTAAACCGGCATGACATCATCATGAAGTTTAATATTCATAACACCTTCTGTGATACCCAAGGCAGCAACTCCACGTCCGAATCTTGTGGCTCCTGGATTCGCGCGCCTGACACACGTACTTTGCCTTATAAATAGGACCGAAGGGTCATTTCCTTTTCTCCCCTTCGTCTCTTTCTCTTCGTCTTCCTCGCGTCGCCAGCCTCGGAGCTCCGCCGCCGCCGTTGACCTCTGCACCGTCTTGGGCCGCTGCATCAACCTGAATGTACCAGAGCACTGCGGTAGCCTTCCGCGTCTTCTTCAACTCAGGTAAGTCTTCTGTTCTTCTAACATAGATCCACTCTAGGGTTTCATGTTCTTGCCGTGTTCATCACTTGTTCGTACTCGCACCTAGATTCCTGAACATATCTGTGAAACCTTGCTCTGACCAGCAGTAACTTCTTAGTATCCGCCTGTAGTTTCACGCTCAAGTCCATAGATCTCATCTACATACCTGCCCATTGATTCACTTCCGTTCTGCTTTAATCTTCTGAATAATTTCTGTTTTTCTGAACTTGCTTCAGATTCATTGCTGCAATAAGACCTTGTGAAACCTGTTTCTGCATACTTAGCCATCCGCAACCTCAATTGCTTTCAATGTTTAGATCAGGCAGTTTAACTTAATATAGAAATAGTTAATAAACCGGTAGATACCATTAGTCCCCTTGTTGAACCGCCAGACTTCTGTAGCCATATGATGCCAGTGCATAAAAATCCGGTTTAAAGGTACTGCCTCCGGTTTAACATTGTTCATACCAGCGCATTCTTGAACCGGAATCACTTATTTCTTGTAGATCTCATCATGGCCAAACAAGTATATGAGTGCAATTGGGTTCCTTCTCGCGTCACAGAAACTCAGCTGGACGATTTAGTTTCGATCTGCGCTTTAGACAGCAAAGAGACTATCCACTGGAGGGTTCCTGGCAATGAATGTCCTCCCACACCTCAAGAGGGAGAGGTTGTGATCTTTGCGGATCACTTAGCCCGGGGCTTCAAACCGCCCGGCTCCAAATTTTACCGGGACGTACTAGCCAATTTTCAACTTCGCCCGCAAGATATTGGCCCCAATTCTGTTACCACCTATGTCACTTCCAAGTGCTCTGTGAGGTGTACCTTCAAGAGAAGCCCACAGTTGAATTGTTCGGAGACTGCTTCCACTTAAACCGCCGCACATAATTCACT
Organism: Triticum dicoccoides; assembly: GCF_002162155.2. Classification (NCBI taxonomy): domain Eukaryota; kingdom Viridiplantae; phylum Streptophyta; class Magnoliopsida; order Poales; family Poaceae; genus Triticum; species Triticum dicoccoides. The sequence goes on along the minus strand of NC_041381.1, from coordinate 451,378,982 downwards.
AACGGTCCCAATACCGAATTGGGCGGTATGGCAATTCAGAAAAGGAAAGAAATCACTTATCCCCATGCCAAACTACACAGTCACCCCAAGGAATGGAATGCAACATGGTTTTACTGCAAAGATACTTCCCCTGGTGATGAAAATCCTTTGCCTGGCTTTCGTCCGGAACGGCTCAGCAATACACACCCCTTCCCACAAAGGTTAAGTGCCAAGGAGAGGAGTAAATACGCCCCGCAATTATCCAAGCTCCGAGCCTTCATGGCCAATGGTTTAACAGGAGTTGATCTCGCACGCTGTTGGATATCATGGAGCATACTGCCTCTCAGCCGGCGCTCCGGTTTAATGTGCAAGTATACTGGTAGCATTGATGACCCACTCCGACACACCAACATTCAGCTCTCCGATGATGAAGTCACAGAGGCTGTGAAGAAAATGTTGAACGAACCGGAGCACCTCTGCGCTCAAACCGGCCTGGCCCCTTCCTGTGCTACCAACAAACCGCCAGCTGTAAGATTTTAATTGTACTTTTTACTAAACCTGTTATTGCTATCTCTGTCTGACATTAATTGCTGCTTAACCAGGGTGATAATCCGTTTTGGAGCAAGAAGCTTCCACAAGACAAACCGGAGAAGACAGAACGGCCAACCCGGCTAAAAACCAAGGTTGTTAAGAAGCCTGCTAAGAAGAGGAAAACCACTGCTTCATCTGATCCGGCTGTTGATGATGATGTGGGTAACTCGGACCCTGAGGTAGAACTCGATTCACTAGGCTTACTTTTTACACGCCTTATTGATAATGATACTTGTCAGGACGACGCTGAAGCCAGTAATGCTGATGTTGCTGAGGTAACTATTCTCTCTTCCGATTTAGATCCTTTGCCTTTGCCAAAATTTCGCCAGGCAAACCGGAAAATTAAATTTTCTCATCCTCTTGCTTACTTGGATCCCAAATTTCTTATGAAGACTCAGCAACATGAAGCTCTCCGCACAACCCGGCACAGCGGCCAGGTAGTTACCTCTGCCGGTTTACCAAACAATCCGGTTCGAAAACGCCGCTCCGAGGTCTCCGACCTTTTTATTAATTTACCTCCTAAAGCGGGTTTCATCCGTCAACCTCTTAATCCGTCCGACTCCGATTATCAGGTTACTTCCCATTCTTCCTCTGGTGAATCGTCGGCCACTCAGCTGCCACCACTGAAAATGGTTCTTGGGTAAGCTAGATTGAATATATGCTTCCGGTATACCATGTTATAACTTATGCTGTTCCCCGACTCTTTGTTTCTCTTCCAGGGCTAAACCTAAACCAAGCAAGAAAGCCCGTCTGAATAAAGCGGCCGAGGAAGACACTGCCCTGAGCAGGATAAAACACCGGACCTTGAAGCGTTCGTTCCTGAGGATATTCCCAATGATCCTCCTTTGCAAGATGATACCATTATTGATAAAAGGCCTATCGATACCTCAGTCCCTGCTGATCAGCCTGCCAGCTCCATCCGGATTGATAGATCCTGCAGCCCTTCAAAGCCTGCCGATAAACCGACCGCGCCAACGCAAACCGGCGAGTCCAAGGATGATGATGTTGTAATTACCGGCGTAGGTCACTCTGAACCAGGGAATCCTGTCGCTTTAGCTAAGCATACTGTCAAAGAGGATTTCTCTGCCATGAACAAAGGCAAATGGGATGTTGATCTGGAAACATATGCTGCTCTGAGTGCCCGAGATCTTCATTCTGGTTACTTGAACCGGTTATACACTAGTCGTGATTGTGAAGCTGGCATGGTAAAGATGATGAGAGATAAATTTGAGGTAACTTCCTTATGCTTCTTCTTTCTTTAATTACTGCCACTGTATTAATCCTCCTAGCCCCCAAGGGCCGGTTTGTAATCTTCTTCAAACCGGGACTTGAATATAGTCCTCAATACTTTGAACTCCATCAATGTAGCCCCCAAGGGCCGGTTCAACTTAGTATAGTTAAATCGGGACTCCAATAAAGATTCTAACATCAGAACATAATTGAGCAAATAGCCATTAGCCCCCAAGTGCCAAGTTGAATACCTGTATTGAGCTTGGGACTTGCAATTTAGTAACAGATGAAACTTGAAGGTGCATTAGCCCCCAAGTATCAAGCATATAACTTGTTATGTGGTTGGTACTTCAAATTCTTGTACCGTTTGTTGAAAGCCAAGCACTGTCTTTATGCAGGCTGAAGTGCAGATCAAAGAAGACCGGATTACTGATCTGCAGGAAATTTTGAAAACCCAGCAAGCTGAAACCGACAAGGCAAGGGAAGAATTAACCAGCGCTTTGAGTGTGATAGAACAGCTGAAGGAGGGCTTCGAGAAGGAGCGGACTGATTGGGCCACTGAGAAGGCCGATTTAATAAAAAGAGCTGAAAACGCTGAAGCTGCTCTTAAACCGGTGGTAGATGAGCTGACCGCCGTAAAGCGGCAAGTACATTCCATGACCGCTGCTATCTTTGGTAAGTCCCTTTGGATTGCGTGAAAAACTCTGGCCTGCTTATAATAAATCCAGTTTGTGATCTTTGTTGTATTGTTACAGGTACACGCATTGGTCACTTAGGGTCAGATGTTCGAAAGAAATTGAAGGCTGCCTACACTTTAATTGAACAACTGTATACCGGAGCGCAACGGATCATCACCACTGTATCGCATAACAATCCGGCACCTTCCTTAATCCAAGACACTCTTAATAGGTTGTCAATGCTTCCTGCCCGGATTGAAGAACTAAAGAAATCTGCTGCTCGAACCGGAGCCATTAATGCCTTGATCCGGGCAAAAGCTTGGGTGCCGGATTTCGATCCTGTTGAAGCAGCTCAAGGCTATCCCAACTTGAAGGAAGATGGCTTAGAGTTCAATGAAGATGATTTGAGGGCGATAAACCGTGCAGTACGCCCTCTGGCTTATCAATTGGCTGAAGAGACAGACTTGTCGCATTATCAAGCTCAGTACAATGACCAGAACAAACGAGTGCCTGCACCAACTCCTGAAGCGGAAAATCTGACTCCTCCCATCCGTAAGCATACTTATGCTCCTGATATTGAACCTTCTTCTCTGATCCATGAAGAAGTTGTCTTTCAAGCTTTAATGGGAATCGACTGGTCCACTGTTGATTTCCAGCCAATGGATAGAGATGAGGAAGCTGAAGCAGCGCGGGACGACCCACAACCATCAGACTGGTTTGATGAGCAAGCTTGAACCGGAAGCCGGTTTACATAACTGCTTTATAATGATCCGCCGGAACAACAATGATCTTATTTGGGCACCGCGTTGCCTTGTAATAGGATAGTCAATACTTCTGTCTCGAAATATGCCTTCATGCATAAGTACTGATGCTTTTGCTTGAAATCCTTAATTATATTTCCTGCAATCAGAAAATCTTGAACTGCCATCGCTGGGCATGAAGTTGGCTTAGCCAGGCTTGAAACGGAGTATTTATAAATCGTGATCATCAAAGGGGAGAAAACAATTCCCTTGTAAATCGTGCTGGGTCATTATGAGCCCCCCTGCTACTTCATGATGTTAACAGGAAAGTTAAACCGGGCATATTTCTCCGGAATACCAATGAACCGATTTCCGTCAGCTGAACCGGTAAAAAAGTGTTGTTGGTTCAAAGGAAACACAACAAAAAATTGAAGAATAGTCATAAAAGAAATATGGCAGCAAAGGCAATGATAAAAACCGTTTGCAAAAACATGCTTTACTGAGCTGATCAGATGGTGTTACCGTGGTCGGACAGGACCAAGCCCCCAATAGGAGTGACAATGGTTCAAGTCAGCCAGGTCCCCAAATGAAACCGTGGCAATTATGCCGATCAAGAGGCGTGGCAATGGTTCGGGTTCGACCAAGCCCCCAAGTGATTTTGTGGCCTTAGGCCGATCAAGAGGCGTGACTGGTTCAGAGTTGACCATGTACCCAAGTGATCTGGTGGCTTTCGCCTATCAAAAGGTGTCGCGTTGGTTCGGACACGACCAAGGCCCCAAGTGATATCACAAAACTGCTTTGAAAAGCAAATTTCAAGGGGTAAACCGGAGGCCGTTTTAAAATAGAACCACTCCATGTAACCACGCATGATATGAAAGGACAGAGACCCCGCTTTAGCTGAGGCTCCGGTTTTATTATTTCAATGATAATATATACACTGCCATAATATGTACATAGATAGAGCCAATGGCTCAAGTGTAGTAAGGCCGAAGATGAGCTATATTCCACGGCCTATTGGTCTCCTCCTCTGATGTGCGTGAGTCTTTATGCTCTCGAATATCAATCAGATAGTACGACCCGTTGTGCAGATTCTTGCTGACCACGAAAGGTCCCTCCCAAGGTGGGGATAACTTGTGCATATCCGTCTGATCTTGGATGAGCCGAAGCACCAAATCTCCTTCTTGAAAAGTTCTGGTTCTGACCCGGCGACTGTGATAGCGACGAAGATCTTGTTGATAAATCGCCAAGCGGGCAGCCGCTATGTCACGCTCCTCATCTAATAGGTCCAAAGCATCTTGCCGTGCTGTCTCATTGTCCGCTTCAACATAAGCCGCCACACGAGGCGAATCGTGCCGGATATCACTAGGGAGAACCGCCTCTGCTCCGTAGACCATAAAAAACGGTGTGTATCCTGTGGATCGGTTGGGCATAGTGTTGATACTCCATAGTACAGATGGTAGTTCTTCAACCCAACATCCCGGTGTTCTTTGTAGTGGAACCATAAGCCGGGGTTTGATGCCTCGCAAGGTCTCTTGATTAGCTCGTTCTGCCTGCCCATTGGACTGCGGGTGAGCCACTGATGATACGTCCAGTCTGATGTGCTCACGTTCACAGAATTCCTTCATAGCACCCTTGGATAAATTGGTACCATTGTTAGTAATGATACTGTGTGGAAAGCCAAACCGGAAAATCACTTTTTTAATGAACTGAACCGCTATAGCTGCATCACACTTGCTGACAGGCTCCGCTTCAACCCACTTGGTAAACTTGTCAATTGCCACCAAAAGGTGGGTTTTCTTATCCTTGGACCTTTTAAAAGGTCCGACCATATCCAGCCCCCAAGGCGCAAACGGCCAAGTAATTGGAATCATCCTCAATTCTTGAGCCGGCACATGAGCACGCCTTGAAAATTTCTGACAGCCATCACACCGTTTAACCAAGTCCTCCGCATCAGCATGAGTCGTCAACCAGTAAAACCCGTGACGAAACGCCTTAGCCACCAGAGACTTTGAACCGGCATGGTGACCACAATCCCCTTCATGGATTTCGCGTAAAATTTCACAACCTTCCTCAGGAGAGACGCAGCGTTGAAACGCCCCTGATACACTGCAATGATGCAATTCGCCATTGATAATTGTCATAGATTTGGATCGCCGGATTATCTGCCTGGCTAGAGTCTCATCCTCTGGCAACTCTCCCCGGTTCATGTACGCAAGATAGGGAACTGTCCAATCCGGTATAACATGCAGGGCTGCCACCAATTGAGCCTCCGGATCAGGAATAGCCAAATCCGCTTCACCTAGGAGCTTGACTGACGGATTGTGCAACACATCAAGAAAGACATTAGGCGGGACCGGTTTACGCTGAGAGCCCAACCGGCTTAAAGCGTCCGCCGCTTTGTTTTTTCGACGATCCACGTGATCCACCTGATAACCCTTGAAGTGACCTGCAACAATATCCACCTCACGACGATATGCAGCCATGAGTGGGTCTTTAGAATCCCAAGTGCCAGACACCTGTTGAGCTACAAGGTCCGAGTCACCGAAGCACTTAACCCGAATTAGATTCATCTCCTTAGCCATCCGGAGACCATGGAGCAAGGCTTCATACTCAGTTGCATTATTAGTACAAGGGAACATTAAGCGGAGAACATAACAAAACTTATCACCTCGTGGGAAAGTTAACACGACTCCAGCCCCCGAGCCTTCCAATTGCCTGGATCCATCAAAATGGATAGTCCAATATGTGTGATCCGGTTTCTCCTCTGGTGCTTGCAACTCTGTCCAATCATTGATGAAATCAACAAGTGCTTGAGACTTCACCGCCGTCCGGGGTACGTACTTCAATCCGTGCGGCCCAAGTTCTATAGCCCACTTGGCAATCCGGCTAGTCGCCTCCTGGTTCTGTATGATATCGCCCAAGGGAGCTGAACTGACCACTGTGATAGGGTGCCCTTGGAAATATTGCTTCAGCTTCCGGCTTGCCATGAAAATTCCATATACCAGCTTCTGCCAATGCGGATACCTTTGCTTGGATTCAATAAGCACCTCGCTGATATAGTAAACCGGTCGCTGAACCGGATATTCCTTGCCTGCCTCCTTGCGTTCTACCACAATAGCCACGCTAACTGCACGAGCATTGGCCGCTATGTATAACAATAACGGCTCCTTGTCGACCGGAGCGGCAAGAACGGGCGGATTGGCTAATTGCCGCTTCAAGTCCTCCAACGCTTCATCAGCAGCTGGACTCCAGATGAATTGATCTGTCTTTCTCAACATCTGGTATAAAGGGATGGCCTTCTCTCCGAGGCGGCTGATAAACCGGCTCAGTGCGGCGATCCGACCCGCCAACCGCTGAACATCGTTGATACACTTCGGTTTAGCCAGGGAGGTGATGGCCGTAATCTTCTCCGGATTAGCCTCAATTCCTCTGTTGGACACAAGAAAGCCCAGTAACTTGCCTGCCGGGACATCAAAGACACATTTGGCAGGGTTAAGCATCATCTTGTAAACCCGCAAGTTGTCAAAGGTTTCCTTTAAATCATCAACCAGCGTCTCCTTCTGCCTTGACTTGACTACAATATCATCCACATAGGCCTGCACATTGCGGCCGATCTGTTTATGCAGGCAATTCTGTACACACCTTTGATAAGTGGCTTGGGCGCTCTTGATCCCAAAAGGCATAGATACATAGCAGAAGGCTCCAAAGGGAGTAATAAACGCCGTCTTCTCCTGGTCCTTAACCGCCATTTTGATCTGATGATACCCAGAATATGCATCCAAAAAACTCAAGCGCTCAGAACCCGCCGTGGCATCAATAATCTGGTCAATGCAGGGGAGGGCAAAAGGATCCGCTGGACAAGCCTTGTTAAGATCCGTATAATCCACACACATACGCCAAGTGCCATTTTTCTTAAGAACCAGCACCGGATTAGCAAGCCACTCTGGATGGAACACTTCAACGATAAAACCAGCTGCTAAGAGCCTGGCTACCTCCTCCCCAATAGCTTTGCGCCTCTCTTCGTTAAACCGGCGGAGAAATTGCTTTACCGGTTTATACTTAGGATCCACATTAAGAGTGTGCTCAGCGAGTTCCCTCGGTACACCTGGCATGTCAGAAGGCTTCCATGCAAAAATGTCCCGATTCTCACGGATGAACTCGATGAGCGTGCTTTCCTATTTAGGGTCCAAGTTAGCACTGACAGTGAACTGCCAGGCACGAAATCAACAAGCTTAGTCTCAGCCGCTGATTTGAACTTCAGATCTGAATCATGCTCTGTCGTTGGCTTCTTCAAAGGGGTCATGTCCGCCGGATCAACATTGTCCTTATAATATTTTAACTCCTCCGTGGCACAAACCGACTCTGCATAGGCCGCATCACCTTCCTCACATTCCAAAGCAACCTTGCGGCTCCCATGAACCGTTATTGTCCCTTTGTGACCCGGCATCTTGAGCTGCAAATAGATGTAACAAGGCCGTGCCATGAACTTGGCATAAGCCGGCCGCCCAAACAAGGTGTGATACGGGCTCCGGATCTTCACCACCTCAAAGGTTAGTGTCTCGGATCGGGAATCGTGCTCGTCCCCAAAAGCCACCTCCAGGGCTATCTTACCAACAGGATATGCTGATTTGCCAGGCACCACACCATGGAACACCGTATTAGACGGTCTAAGATCCTTGTCTGTTAGCCCCATGCGGCGGAATGTCTCATAGTAAAGGATGTTAATACTGCTCCCTCCATCCATGAGTACCTTGGTGAATTTATAACCTCCCACCTGAGGGTCTACCACTAATGCCAACTGGCCCGGATTG
>NC_041381.1:451246242-451370671 GCF_002162155.2 Triticum dicoccoides | reverse complement strand
ATAACGCGGTACGGCCGGTTCAACAGAGTTTACTACTCGCTTATGAAGTTTCTGGTCGCGCTTATCCGAGCTAGTTGTGAAAACGTGATACTGCCCATTGTTCAACTGTTTTGGCTGGCTCTGATAACCCGATCGCTGTTGCTGCTGCTGTTGGTTGTAACCCCCTTGACCGTTCTGATTATCCTGGTCATTATTACTGCCCTGATTGAAACCTGAACCGGAAGCTCCATCGTGACCCGGCCCATGGAAACCGGATCCTGAGCCACCACCTGATCCACGGTCATACCGGAAGGCATTAGAATTTTTAAATTCCTGCATAATGAAACAATTCTTCCAAAGGTGGTTAGCCGGCGCCTCCTTCGTCCCGTGTTTTGGGCAAGGCTGATTCAGCAAATAGTTTAAACGATCCGGGCTAGGATTTGGAGCCCCATTACGATTCGCCGCTTTACCTCTGCGCCGCTGACCCTTGTCCTGTGCATTAGTGTTAGCCACAAAGTCCAGGCTGCCATCCGCCTTACGTTTGCCTCTGTTTCCATGGCTCACCGGTTTGTATTGATGCCTCTTAGAGTTGCCATTCTTCTTTCCCTTCCCTGCTTCGTCATCGTCAGTCTCAGGATCCTTGGTACTATCAGAATCAGCATACTTCACTAAAGCGGCCATGAGAGTTCCCATATCATTACAGAACCACTTCATACGCCCTAACTTTTGCTTTAGAGGCTTAAACCGACAATTGCCCTCCAGGGTTAAGATCGCAGAGTCAGCATTGATCCTGTCCGACGAGTGCAAGACTTCAGACACGCGGAGTACCCAATGGGTTGTTGACTCTCCATCCTCCTGAACACAAGCCTCCAAGTCTACTATGGATTTAGGCTGCTTACATGTATCTTTTAAATTCTGGATAAACCGGGTCCGCAACTGGGCCCATGAACTGATAGAATTAGGCGGCAGGCCCTTCAACCAAGTACGGGCTGTGCCTTCAAGCATCATGGTGAAGTACTTTGCACACGCGGTCTCATCCACATCCAGCATCTCCATTGCCATCTCGTAACTCTCTACCCACGCTTCTGGAGATAAATCAGCGGTGTAATTCGGTACCTTGCGCGGGCCCTTGAAGTCCTTGGGCAGGCGTACATTGCGTAAAGCAGGGACTAAACAGGGTACTCCCAAGCTAGATGCAACCCCTGGCCCAACAGAGGTAGTTGGACGAACCGGTGTGAGCTGATCCGCCTCGTTTTGTGCTGCTAACTCGGCCTCCCTTCGTGCCCGGGCCCGGTCCACTACATCCTGAGCATCGTGAACACCACCGGACGGGTTATTGCCACGGGCTGCTTCACGGCCCCGCGCATTGCTTGATATGGCCGGTTCATCCAGGCACCTACTATAGCTCCGGCTTGGACGGGGTGTTGAATGAATCCGATCGCGGCTGTATGAATATGCCTCCTGTTGAATCAAAGCGGTCCAGAGAAGCTCCTTAACCCGGCGCGTCTCTATTGCTTGCGGAGAGTCTTCTTTGACCGGGATAGCCTCTAATCGCGCAGCAGCTGTGACAAGATTGTCCATAGGATTAGAATAATGACCCGGAGGTGTCTGGACCGGCAGAGGAATCACAATGTTCTGCCGAGGGGTTTCCATCAGGCGGGGTTGGACCGTCGCTCCTGGCCCTGGTGCCTCGACCCGGTTTACCTCCAGGTGCCCCAGCGGATTACTGGTTCCCGCTCCCGGAGTGTGAAAGAGATTTCGAGGGTCGAACCCTAACGGCAGGCGTGATCTGTGCTTCCGCTTCAAGACTTCCTATGACGCGTTCTGGTCGAGCATAAGTTTATAGGCCTGGGCGTCCAAAGCGGCCCGCTCTGCGGCCATCCGGTCCTTCTCTGCTGTCAAGTCGGCTTTGGCTTGTGCGATCTACTCTCTCACTTTTGCGATCTCTGCATCATGGGCCTCCTGATCCGCCGGATTGGCCTCTGCCATCAGTACAGCTAGTGCATCAAATAGGTCAGACAAAACTTGAACCGGCGGGCGCACAAGGCCTCCTGCCCCTGCTGCCGCCGCCGCTGCTGATCCGGAGAGCATTGCTGCTGCGGTCGAAGAGTGATTCGCCGCATGAATATTCCAACCTGGTTGATCTGCTCAGGGGGGTCCGGAATACTGTCGCCATCGGAACAGCCCCTAATCTGGTCGTCTTGCAACTGATACAATGATTCTGTCTCGCTGGTTGAGGACTCGTCACCGGAATAGATGACGGTCTCGCTACCATATTCTGACTCGTTCCCATGCTCTCTTCCGTGGATGACTCCCACGAAGGAATGCCTCACGGCCGGTTTAACCTGGGTAGATCTCGCACGCTGAGCCGTCTCGACGAGGTCGGTGCGGATGTCCGGCTCAGGCCCAGGCTCACCAATCTTGCCGATAAAAACGTGTATGCCACCAAAGGGGACCCGGTACCCGCACTCGATCGAGCCGGTTTCAGGACCCCATCCTGCATCGTCGATGTAGAGCTTGCCGCGACGACTTTTGGTCATTCGGCCCACATCATAGCCTTCGAGTCCTTTGAGCTTGCCCTCCAAGATCGTCAAACCATCGTGTGATGGCCCCACGGTGGGCGCCAACTGTCGTGGATTTGTCACGGTAGATGTCCTCATGAAAGGACTTAGTCGTGGAGCCATCGCTACGGGTTAACTTGAAGGGGTTAAAGCGGACACAAAGACACGAGGGTTTATACTAGTTCGGCCCCTTCAATGAAGGTAAAATCCTACGTCTAGTTGTGATGGAATTGATGTGGTTTCGATGGCTAGGGAGCAAACAAGCTTCGCCTAGGCTCGAGTTGTTGTTGTCTGTCCTTGAACCGCCGCCGGGTCGTCCCCTTATATACACGGGTGATGCCCGTCGGTCCACAGAGTCCCACACCGGTTCATACTCGTATCCCGGTTGGTCTCTCTCCATTCCTAACTTACAATACAAGTTTACATACCAAGCCGGTTTATGGCTACAGGTTCTAAACCGACTACAGGCCTTGGGCCTTCATCTGCTTAATCACCTTTACACTACTAATGAAGTTAACCCGGCCCAGGTAGGCCGGTTCACGCCCAGTGGTAATATCCCCAACAAATCCCCCTCTTGAGGGCCATGGGGCGCGAGGAGGAGCCAGGGGCGCTTGCCATGGTTCGAAGTTTTTCGTGGTTTTGCTCCAGTGCTCTTTGGGCGACGTGAGTTGGCATTTGGGGATCTAACCTCGTTATATAGACGCCACCCACGCCTGGTAAATGGTTAAATTATAAAAAAAACATGGACCATTCCCATTTGCTCGATGCGTGGAAATCGAGGCGACGATAGGGAGGAATCATAAAGACTGGGCTCAGAAGCCGATGTCGTACTATCACCAATCTAGAGTATGGTGAAGAACCCGCCTTGCAAAGCCGAAGACATGAATCCGCATACAACATCATCATTGAAGGCAAGTTTGGGGTCTACTAAGGGAGTCCTGGTTTCGGGGGTCCTCAGGTGTCCGGCTCGAGGATGTGGGCCGGACTGAATGGGCCGTGAAGATAAAGCTAAGGGCCATCACTCCGTGTTCGGGTAGGACTCATGTGTGCGTGGACGGCAAGATTAGAGTCTGGATGTATTGTTTCCTTCCCTTGTGAACCAACTTTGTACAAACCCTAAGCCCCTCCGGTGTGTGTATAAACCGGAGGGTTTAGTCCATAGAGGCTATCATCATAATATTCATAGGCTAGACAAGCTAGGGTTTAGCCATTATGATCTCGAGGTAGATCAACTCTTGTAACCCCTATACTCATTGAATACAATCAAGCAGGATGTAGGGTTTTACCTCCTTTAAGAGGGCCCGAACCTGGGTAACATTGTGTCCCTTTGTCCATTGTTACCATTGATCCTTAGATGCACAACTTGGGCCCCCCGAGATCTGCCGGTTTTGACACCGACAACCCCATCTCGCATCGTCGATGTAGATTTTGCTGCGGCGACTCTTGGTCATCCGGCCCACGACGTATCCCTTGATCCCTGAGAAGTTACCCTTCAAGAACTCGAAACCACCGTTCTCTGGCCCCACGGTGGGCGCTAACTGTCGTGGATTTAACATGGCAGATGCCCTAGCAAAAGGACTTAGGTGTGGAACCATCACAGATAGGTTACCTTAAAGGGGTTAAATGGGACAAAGGACACAGAGAGTTTACCCAGGTTCGACCCCTCTCAATGAGGTAAAAGCCTACTCCTGCTTTCGATTGTATTGCTTGTGTTTCGATTATTAGGGAGTGAATACGCTTAACCTAGTCCTTGATCAATTGTTTCTTGAGTTAACCCGCTGCCATGTAACCCCTTTATATACAGGTTGATGCCCAGTGGCTTACAGAGTCCCGGCCGGCTCATACACATTGTGTCCGGCTCGGTAACTAGCTAAGCTTACCTTACAATACAAGTTAAGCATATGGCGGCTCACACCCATGGGCCTCAAATCGCCCCCTGGTCTTGGGCCTTCAATAAGCTTGCTCTATGAACCGCCATCTTCATATCTTCTTCTTGGGCTTCTTCATCTTAAGTCGCCAGTGGCATGACCCGACCCCTCTTGGGCGGGTCATGCCTAGTAGTTATATCCCCAACACCTACGTAAAAGCACAATGGCGATTTTTCAAGTTTGTTGTTTTAACCTTCTTCAAGGACCGATCGTAGTCAAATTCAATTCAACTAAAGTAGGAGAAACAGACCCCCGCCAGCCAATTTTATGCGAAACAAGTTGCATGTCAGTTGGTGGAACCGGTCTCATGTACATAGACATGTAAGGTTGGTCCGGGCCGCTTCATCCCACAATGTTGCCGAATCAAAATAAGACATTGGTGGTAAGCAGTATGACCATCACCGCCAACGACTCCTTTGTGTTCTACTTGTGCATATCATCTACGCATATACCTGGCTTATGGTGCCACTGTTGGGGAACGTTAAATGGAAAACCGAAAAAATTCTATGCACACGCAAGATCTATCCATGGAGATGCATAGCTACGAGAGGGGGAGAGCATCTACATACCCTTGTAGATCACTAAGCAGAAGTGTTTATCACGATCCAACCGATCTAGTGCCGAACGGACGGCACCTCCGAGTTTAGCACACGTGCGGCTCGATGACGTCTCCTCCTTCTTGATCCAGCAAGGGGGAGAGGAGAAGTAGGGATCACAACCAACATGATGGCGTGGTGGTGATGGTGGTGGTGGAGCACTGATAGTGCTTCGCTAAGTGTCGCCAGGACGAGGCGGTGGAACTATGGAGTAACGGGAGAGAGAGGGGCACCAAGGGCTTGGTGTGTCCTCTTGGGGAGCCCCCTCCCCTCTATATATAGGTGGAGGGGCATGGGAAGCAGCCCCTCCAAGCCTTAGTGCGCAGCTAATGGGGAGAGGACTTGGACTCCAAGTCCAATCCTATTCCTACTAGTAGAACCCCTGTGCGTTGCCATAGGCCAACAAATGGATCTATTACGGCCCGCTCAATTTCAGCTCTTTATTCATTGTGTTATTATCCCTCCGATCCTTTTTAGTGTGCATATAACTTTTGTTTGTGGTCAATTCTAATTTGACCAAACTTACAGAAAAAAGTATTGACACTCACAATACCAAATCAATATCATTAGATTCATTGTGGAATGTAGTTTCATGTTTTATATATTTGGTATTATAGATGTTGATATCTTTTTAATATAAAGTTGGTCAAACTTTGCAAAGTTTGACTTGACACAAATCCTATACGCGGAGCAAAAAGGACTAAAGGGAGTAGTACTTCACTTTGTTGCCACTCCACTCAAAATCCGGCTGATGTTTCCTCCGGGTTATCAAATTGTTGAGTCCCATCATCCCTAACCCATGGACTAACATGGAGTCATTTGGCTTCAACTCTGCATTGCCACCCAACTCAAAATTCACATATGTTTTCTCCAAGTCTGCCAAACTACCATGGGCATCCCATCAGCCAACTTTGAATTTCTTCCAACATACATCATCCACTCCCTCCTAAAAGTTCAGACAAATTAAACAAGTTCCCCATACAACTTTACAATGCCGATACTACATCAAAAATCCCAAATTGCTCTCATTTTTCTTTTTTAAGCATTGCATACAAAGAAAAATTGCTAGAATCATATCATATGTACATAATGATCAAGGTGTAGCACTTCCGTTCTCGAATTAGCTACAAATCACATGAAACAAATTCTTCTCACTTGAATTGATGACACATGCAACATATTTTCATTCTGTTATGTAAATGATTGCATGCATCGCCTTCCCTCTAGCTGGTGATGTTGCTTGAACTACGTCGGTATTTCTTCAAAGAGGAAGGGGTGATGCAGCACAACTACGGTAGGTATTTCCCTCAGTTATGAAACCAAGGTATCAATCCAGTAGGAGAACCAAGCAACACTATGTAAACGGTACATGCACACAAAGAACAAATAATTGCAACCCGACATGTTAAAGGGGTTGTCAATCCCTTTCGGGTAACGGTGCCAGAAATTGTCACGTTAACGGGATAAAAATTGTGATAGATTGGATAAATAGATCTCGATAAAACATGAAATAAAATATGCAACTAAAAAGTGCAGCAAGATATTTTTGGGTTTTGGATTAATATATCTGAAAATGAAAGCGAATAAAAATAGATCTTGAAGGAAAATATGATAAGGAAGAGACCAGGGGACCATAGATTTCACTAGTGGCTTCTCTCGAGAAAAATAGCATACATCGGGTAAATAAATTACTGTTGGGCAATTGATAGAACTTCAAATAATTATGACGATATACAGGCAATGATCATTATATAGGCATCACGTCCAAGATTAGTAGACCGACTCTTGCCTGCATCTACTACTATTACTCCACACATCAACCACTATCCAACATGCATCTAGTGTATAAAGTTCATGGGAAAACAGAGTAATGCAATAAGAACAATGAAATGATGTAGACAAGATCTATTCATGTAGGAATAGACCCCATCTTGTTATCCTTAATAGCAACAATACATACGTGTCATGTCCCCTTCTGTCACTGGGATTGAGCACTGTAAGATCGAACTCACCACAAAGCACCTCTTCCCATGGCAAGATAAATCGATCTAGTCGGCCTAACTAAACCAAAGATTCAAAGAAGAAATACGAGGCTATAAGCAATCATGCATACAAGAGATCAAAACTCAAACAACTTTCATGGATAAAACAGATCAGATCATAAACTCAAAGTTCATCGGATCCCAATAAACACACCGCAAAAAGAGTTACATCAAATAGATATCCAAGAGACCATTATATTGAGAATCAAAAGAGAGAGAGGAAGCCATCTAGCTACTAACTACGAACCAGTAGCTCTACAATGAACTACTCACGCATCATCAGAGAGGCACCAATGAGGATGATGAACGCCTCCGTGATGGTGTCTAGATTGGATATATCATTTCTGGAACTTGCGGCGGCTGGAATTGTGTTTCGTCGACTCCCCTAGGGTTTTTGGATTTTCGGGGTATTTATAGAGCGAAGAGGCAGTGCTGGAGGCGTCCGAGGTGGGCACAACCCACCAGGGCGAGCCAGGGCCCTAGGCGCGCCCAGGTGCGTTGTGCTCCCCGCGAAGCCCCCCTCTAGTACTTCCTTGGCCCATCATGTGTCTTCTGGTCCAAAAACAATTCTCCAAAACGTTTCACTGTGTTTGGACTCTGCTTGGTATTGATTTTCTGCGATGTAAAAAATAAGCAAAAAAACAGCAAATGACACTGGGCATTATGTCAATGAGTTAGTCCCAAAAAATGATATAAAGTTGCTATAAAATGGTTGTAAAACGTCCAAGAATGATAATATAATAGTATGGAAGAATCAAAAATTATAGATACGTTGGAGACGTATCAACTGGCTACTATGACACAATTTAATGACGGAGCATCCAATCACTGATGTCTACACTTCCCTATTCCTCTCACATGCTCGTGCTCCTTTCCCTTCCCATTGACACCACAACTTCCCCTAACCAGGAGAACCGTACAATGTAAAATTCTTTCATAGAAAACATAATCGATGTGCATATTTGCTATCAAAACCATTTACAATCTCTCAAACGATTCTCCTACTTGTGTAACCTTAGGCACCAAACTTTGTCATGGTTCATTCACCATTTACAACTAGTAGAATGTCCGTGCGTTGCCACGGGCCTTTTGCTGTATATAAATCACAGTGAATTTTTAGCCCTTCCAACAACATGGCCTCAACATACTTGTCGATGGATTCCTTTTGAACGTTGACATAATCCATCTCCATCTCCATCTCTTTCATATTCCACAAAATAAATAAATATAAATATATGTAAACACCTTTTGTATTATTGTGCGCAATAAATATATAAAGAACAATTATTTGTATGCATCTGTTCTGATTGTGTAAATACAGGTGATTTTTCTGCCCGGTCCATCATAAAGCTTTGTCAATCGAAAGCCATCTATTTTCAAAGCATCATGAGAAGCCATCAATTTTGATCTATGATTAACAAAAGTAAACATATAAAAAATATTAAAATAAAAAACGATATACAATATATATTCAATGGCCAGAAGCTAAATTCGAGTAGGTGACCGTTTTTAGTCGGAGTGAGTGGCATTGTCCTTTTTAGTAGAGTGAGTCGCGTTCCAATTTGAATAAACTATAAGCTCACTTGTATATCACTTGTTTATAATTATCTTCATAAATGACTTGTTTAAGGTATCTAATTTTTTCACTATAAAAATATGTGACATTTGTTTCATAGCAAACAAATGCTCCCCCCCCCCCCACACACACACACAAAAGAAAATGCCGCTCCTTTTCTTTTTATTTAAAAAAGTTAATTCACTCTCTCATTCTCTCGCTACATGGCACAACACGCACACTCACATCTCATTCCCCGGACCTGCTCTCCTCGTTGATGCCGTTGCCATCTCTCCCCGCCACGGTGTTCAGCCCACACCTTCCTCTCAGCGTTGTCACCCTTCCCGACCATGGCGTCACCCTCCCCTCCTCACCCCTCTACGACGTCCAATGCCGATTCCCAGTAAAAGGAATGCACACAATCATAGCCGAGGGCGACCACCATGGCGTTTTTGTTGTCTGATATGCAAAATGGTATATATCGTGCTATCCTTTCACATATACTTTTCTATAATAACTATTATCGATTTCAACATCAATAGAAATAGCAAAATCTATGCTGCTGCTTATGTTTCATTATTATATCACAAGATTGGATGCTTGCATTTCCATCTCGAAGATAGCTAATAGCTTATTTAGAAGGATGCTTGCATTTCCAGCCTCAAGATAGCTAACATGTTGTTTAGAAGGATGTTTACATTTCATGCTCACCGATGGACAAAACAATAAATTTGTTATTTGGATGTTGAGTTACTTTCCTATTCAGAATGCTCTGTTTATGTGTCTGTATGTTCACTTCCCGGCATCATATGCAAACTTGCTGACAAGTGACAAATATTTAAATAGATTAAAAAAGGTGGATGAACAACCAGTAAATTTGAATTCTCTAGTTGAATGACTGTGCATTGCCATGGAATGGAAAAAACATAGCGATCGAATAATTGACTCAATGCAGAAATGTGTTGGACAAGATGGCATGTGGTCTCCATCCGTACTGTAATAAAATAGATTCTCTCTCCGTTTCTTGTCATTTCTTTGGTACCACTCCGCTCCACAACTCCGGGAGCGGAGTCGGCGGAGCTGCAGTGTAAAACGAAGGAGTTGCAGTTTCCCCGCTCTGCAGATTCCGGGAGCGGGTGATTACCGAACAGGGCCTTAATGTTGTGAAATTTCTAACGACCAAACAATCATGTACAGGTCCGAGAAAAGATACATGAAATGATAAGACATGAACCAAGTATAGTGCGAAAGGTGAACATAAAACTCAAAGATACGCATGAAATATATCATAAGTACAAGTATCAAGACATAACAACATTTTTCCATGCATTTATGGAAATCCTTAATACACATAGCATGATCGTAATATATGTTGTCACTTGGATCTTTTCCATCGATCTTTTTGAACATTCGCGTGCCACGTTGCATTAATCCACGTCGTGTCACCATATTTTCACACACAGTATCCTCTTAAGTATTATCTTTTAGATAAACTATAATAACATGGTTACTCCCTTAACTTGTTAACACTTTTCTATATAATGGAACCGTGCAGCAAATAGATTAGTACACCAAAAGGTTATTTTAGTTTTATCTTTGCTGTTTTTCATGTACCAAAATTTTAGAGTTGGATTAAGCCATAGACAAATCTTCTATTTTCTACAGTTTTGACTCCAAGGCAATTAGCAACAATTAAACTTAAAATATTAAATTATTATTAACTTTCTTATTTGATTCAACTACCATGTTTTTCTTACTTGAGCAAACTCAATAAGGGCAAGCATGTGGAGTGTACATGATCACCGAGAGAGACTCAGTCGAGCAACATAAATGAAAAGGGAAAAGTACCAGCGTTTCGTGGAAATGAATTCAGTCAGTCATACAAGAATACATTTAGAAGATAAAAAATCATTTGGACACACCTCGTACAAATTCTCTCAAAGAAATTCTTTATGGCAACCTAGATGTTCAGAAAAACAAAGTAAGAGAGCAGACATATGCACCATAATCACCATCTTGGAACTTGTGGTGTGAAACCATCAAGGTACAAAAAAGATATATGAATATATTGTTTCCTTATTTATTCAATTTTATTTGAGATCATAGTTGAAATGTTTATAAAGTACATATTCTTGGGTAGCATTTCTTTCTCATCTTGTCCGCATAATAAACAGATCAAGGCTTAATATTATTACTTAGCTCAGAGATCGATCAACAAGTAGTATGATCTAATTTACAATAGAACTATGTGCATTTACTTACTGGAGGAAGAAACCAAGGTCGAAAGGCAAAATGGCAGTCTTCATATCATGCGTCAAGCATAACTTCATTGCCTTATAAACAAATTAGAACTAACAAGCAATAGTACTAACAACAGTGACGAGCCTATTGCTCTTGCACAAATTTTTATCCCAAAAAGGATCCTAAACTCCCCAGATACACTATCTGAGGCTCATTCCCTTTGCTTGAGGCACTGTCATAGGAACGACTTCAGAGTAGGTCAATTGAAACTTAGAAGAAACGTAGATAGACATGTTAACTAATAGACTGACATTTGTCACTTGTGATTGAAATTAATTAGTTCACAGAATAGTATTCAACTATGAAAAAGGAATCTGGAAAATAAACATAAAATTGTTTTGTCAAAGTGCGATGGACATTCTTGCATGGCAGAAGAGCAATCATGAAAATAAGCGCAAATATGTGCAGGGTTATTTCGATGCACTCACTTGCTAGAGCGGGCGCGCCATGTAGCTGCCACAATATTGAATTTGCTAATTTTTCTCAAAATAGAACTTTGTGAATAGTATGACATTATAGAATTAACAGTAGCTCAGCAGCATTATTGACGCATGTACGTCTATTAGACCAATAATGCTTCACAAAGAAATTTTTTACAACCATTTCACTTGTGGTCATTTTACCAGGATAATAGTAATACTAAAACATACAAATACAAGTTTTATCTACAAAAATAATTAACTAAATGGTTCAAACAAGCACGGTTATTCCCAATTACATTAATCTCATGGAAAATGGTACAAGAAAAACTTTAGAAAATTAGATACGGCAAAGGAACTTTCAATGGAGTTATAGGGAAAATAAGCTATTTCAATTAGTGCACCGTATGACCTTGGTACAAGAATATTTATTTAGTTTCTACATCATTGAATCAACTGTAGGCATACTGGCTCCATCCTTTTAATTGCTTTTAATTCACAGTAAAGCTTGCAATACTGAGGGGAAAAAAGTAAGCTGCCACACCCTAATTTATTAGTAGGACCTCAATACGGCGTTTAGAAGCTTGCATACTGCGATAAAAAAAAGTCGGCGAGCATGTTGTAGGTACAAGAAGCAAGCAAACAGCTTAGCTTAATTAATTAGTAGGACCTTGATCGCTTAGACTAATTCAATTGCAGCTGGTGGAAGGTACAAGACCAATTACCTGCATGCTGCAGCTCCGTGGTTGTAGAGACACATTTACAGCTTTCTCTCCTGAACATAATTCACATATTCGCAGCTACCGGCATTGTCCTCATTTACAGATTTCTATCTTGAACATCATAGACATTTAACTATCTTCTCGAGGTACGTCCGAATTAACGGGACTGGCAGAAGGCAAGAACATACTGTTAGTGCTCCGTTTGGTTGAGTAGCGCCCGCCGATTAGAGGATAAAAATGACCATTCCCCGACCAACAAACAATCTCTAGCGACAGCGGTGAGAGATGGTGGCTTGGCCAGTTCAAGAACCATTTGGCCATTCCTTCGTAGGCCTTGTTGGTCCGGCACCAACAATAGTTCATCATTGTTGCTGAGAGCTCGGCCTCCAACGCTTCCTCTAGCCACCTCCGCACCCTCTCGACCTTGAGGAGTATATGAGAGCCTTTTCCCACATTAATATATTTGAATCTGCGCCCAGATGAGAATGCAATTTTCATCAGATAATCTGCAACAACAATATAATTTCAGAAAATAAACATCGTACTGGCGATATTAAATTAAGAAATAAACTATACAATATCTACCTTATGCTTGGAAAAAGCATTTCCAATCATCTTTACTAGTCGTACATGCTGGAATTTAGTCTATATTGGGGCAGCCCAATAACTATTTCAGAAATTCCTAATAAATCCTAGAGGCCCACTTAACCCATTTGTGCAAGGCAAGGGATACTACTAAAGTTTAGTCCCACATTGCTAGTTTAGAGGGAGTTGGACCTCTTTATAAGGGAGGCTCCTTCCCCACTTGTATGAGCATGAGAATAAGAGGGATATCCACGCGCGCTCCTCCTCCGCCGCCCGCCACGCCTCGCCACGACGCGCCGCGGGTTGCGGGAATGAGCTGAGCCAATGTCTAATTTTTGCCACGCACTACAGGTATACGAAAGTTCACCTGGGAGCTGAAAAGTTTTGCGGTAGTGGATAATGAATACGAATGGCGCACCTCTCCGCGTGCTGCCTGTTCACTTCGTCTCCCTACGTTGCTTCACCTCCCGGCGCAGCCTGTTCGCATCCCTCTGTTGTGCCTATATAAGAGAGGTCGCTCCTCTCCCGAGGGACACATCAGAAGGTCCTCTTCCTCTTGCCACACAGTTCCAACCTCTGCGCTGCTGATGTCTTCCTCATCCCGGCTTGCGGCGTGCACCGCACGTCGGGACAGTAGGCCTTCGAGACCGCACCTTTTGAGTCCTGTACGAAAGAAGGGTGATAAGGTTTTTGGGAAGCGCTCAGCGTGACTACTGGCTGCTTCATCACGGACGATCCGACTACTCGCTGCTTCATCACGGACGATCCGGTCGCCGACGACTTCTTCCCCGACATCCACGACCTCCTCGACAACATGGCAGGCGAGGACACCGACCCCAAGTCCAGCACTTCTGCTGCTGCTGTGCCGTACGTGTTCTTCTCCTTTCTGTTAGAAGTTCTCCTACAGTTCTTGGCTCTAGTTTCTGCCCTACGTATGTTAGGTTCTGTTTCGTATAAGCAACTTCATCTAG
The DNA here is from genome assembly GCF_002162155.2 of Triticum dicoccoides. Classification (NCBI taxonomy): domain Eukaryota; kingdom Viridiplantae; phylum Streptophyta; class Magnoliopsida; order Poales; family Poaceae; genus Triticum; species Triticum dicoccoides. Next base: position 451,357,012 of record NC_041381.1, on the reverse strand, counting down.
TGTCTGTTCTAGATGTGTTTACCTCAAGTTCATATATGCAGATGATGTTTACCTTCTCTCTGTCAGATTGCATGACTTGCTTTATATTTTCTATTTTAGTCATGCTTTATCTAGTATTTTTGTTAATAAAATCATTCGGTAAATTGCTCATATTTCCAACAATCCAAAAACCTTTTTATAGGCAATTTACCCCAAGTGGTTTTGCTGCTTCCATGAGACCTCCTATGTTTGAGGGTATCCACTATAAGAGGTGGCGCGTGAGAGCAGTCTTATGGTTTCAAACCATGAGTTGCTATGACGCCACTCTTGGCAAACCTGAAGGAGAGCAAGATGCCCAACAGGCACAAGCTTTTCAGAAAATGGATACCTTGTTTAAGGCTGCTCTCTTGAGTATTCTTGGTGAGAACATAGTTGATGCTTATGCGTCAATTGATAATGGAAAAGATATGTGGGACGCACTCGAGGCCAAGTTTGGGGTCTCGGATGCTGGCACTGAGCTGTACGTCATGGAGCAATTCTATGATTACAGGATGACTGAAGAGCGCTCCGTGGTTGAGCAGGCTCATGAGATACAGTCATTTGCTAGAGAACTTGAGCACTTCAATTGCATGCTACCGGACAAGTTTGTTGCCGGGGGTATCATCACTAAGCTTCCTCCTTCATGGAGGATCTTTGCTACCTTACTGAAGCATAAGAGACAGGAGTTTTCCGTTCCGGATCTTATTGGTACTCTTGATGTGGAAGAAAAGGCGAGAGCAAAGGACACACGTGCTCGAGGTATTGAGGGAGGATCTAGTGCCAATGTGGTACAGAAGAAGAACTTCCAGCCCCACAAGTTCAAGAACAAGGGCAAGTTTGATGGTAAAGCAAAGTTTGATGGGAAGAACAAGGCTGTGCAACACACAAACTTCAAGAAGAAGAATGGCAAGAAGAAAGGTGCTTGTCATGTGTGTGGAGATCCTGATCATTGGGCTCCTAGTTGCCCTAATCGCTATGACAAGCGTCATCCTGGGAAAGGCGGCAAGACTGCTAATGTTGTCATTGAAGACACTGACATGAAGGATGCTGGGTATGGTATATTCCCCACTATTCTTTCAGTATGTCATTCTCCTGATTGGTTGATTGACACGGGTGCTAATGTGCATGTATGCGGTGATATTTCCATGTTTTCGTCTTATCAGACTGCAGGGACTTCAACCGTGCTGATGGGCAACGGTTCAAGTGCTTCTGTTCGTGGTGTTGGCACAGTCGATCTGAAGTTTACTTCGGGGAAGATCGTGCGACTGAAGAACGTGCATTATGTCCCCTTCGTCAATAAAAATCTTGTTAGCGGATCTCTTCTGTGTAGAGATGGCTACAAGCTTGTCTTTGAGTCGAATAAATTTGTAATCTCCAAGTATGGAACCTTTGTTGGTAAAGGCTATGAGTCAGGAGGCTTATTTCGTTTATCCTTATCAGACGTTTGCAATAAAGTTGTTAATCATATTTGCAACAATAGTGAATCAAATGTGTGGCATTCACGTCTTTGTCATGTTAACTTTGGTTGCATGTCGCGACTAGCAAAGTTGAACTTAATCCCTAGTTTTACCACTGTCAAGGGATCTAAGTGTCAAGTGTGTGTGCAAGCTAAGCAACCTCATAAGTCTCACGTGACTGCGGAGACGAGAAATCTTGCACCACTAGAACTAATACATTCAGATCTATGTGAAATGAATGGTGTTTTGACAACAGGTGGAAAGAAATATTTCATGACGTTAATTGACGACTCCACTAGATACTGCCGTGTGTATCTTCTGAAATCTAAGGATGAGGCTTTGAACTTTTTCAAGATCTATAAAGCTGAAGTGGAAAACCAACTTGATCGGAAAATCAAGAGGCTTAGGTCCGACCGTGGTGGAGAGTATTTTTCCAATGAATTTGATGCTTTTTGTGCGGAACATGGTATAATCCATGAGAGAACGCCTCCCTACTCACCTCAGTCAAATGGGGTGGCCGAAAGAAAGAACCGTACTCTAACTGATTTGGTTAAGGCCATGTTAGACACATCGGGTCTCTCCAAGGCATGGTGGGGGGAGGCGATATTGACTGCTTGTCATGTCCTAAACCGAGTTCCCACAAAGAACAAAGAGATAACTCCATTCAAGGAATGGGAGAAGAAAAGGTTAAAACTCTCTTATCTGCGAACATGGGGTTGTTTGGCGAAAGTCAATGTTCCAATTCCAAAGAAGCGGAAACTTGGACCAAAGACTGTGGATTGTGTTTTCCTGGGATATGCTTTTCATAGCATTGGCTATAGATTCTTGGTTGTAAAATCTGAGGTACCTGACATGCATGTCGGTACGATCATGGAGTCAAATGATGCGACTTTCTTTGAAGATATCCTTCCCATGAAGGATATGGCTACCTCATCTAATCAGGAGATGCCTAGTTCATCGAATCAGGAACCAGTTACAATTACCGAACCTGCCATTTCGATGGAACACTTTGAAAGTCCTATGGAGGAGAGCAATGAAATTCCTATTAGGAGCAAGAGACAAAGGACTGCAAAGTCCTTTGGTGATGATTTTCTTGTGTATCTCATAGATGACACTCCCAGTTCTATTTCGGAGGCATGTGCATCGGAAGATGCAGACTACTGGAAGGAAGCGGTTCGTAGCGAGATGGATTCCATCTTGGCGAATCAAACTTGGGAGATAACTGATCGTGCTTATGGGTGCAAACCTATAGGATGCAAATGGGTATTCAAGAAGAAGCTTAGGCCTGATGGTACTATTGAAAAGTACAAGGTTCGGCTTGTGGCAAAGGGTTATACCCAAAAGGAAGGTGAAGACTTCTTTGATACTTACTCACGTGTGGCTCAACTGACCACTATTCGAGTTCTACTTTCACTAGCTGCCTCACATTGTCTTCTCGTTCATCAAATGGATGTTAAGACTGCTTTCCTAAATGGAGAGTTGGATGAGGAAATTTATATGGAACAACCAGATGGGTTTGTAGTAGATGGTCAGGAAGGGAAAGTGTGCAAGTTGCTGAAGTCCTTGTATGGACTCAAGCAAGCACCCAAACAGTGGCATGAGAAGTTTGAAAGAACTTTAACAGCTGCAGGCTTTGTTGTGAACGAAGCTGACAAATGTGTGTACTATCGCCATGGTGGGGGCAAGGGAGTTATGCTTTGCTTGTATGTTGATGACATACTAATTTTCGGAACAAATCTGAATGTTATTAAGGAGGTCAAGGATTTCCTATCTCGTTGTTTTGAGATGAAGGATTTAGGAGTGGCTGATGTCATTCTGAACATCAAGTTGTTGAGAGATGATGATGGTGGGATTGCATTGCTTCAATCTCACTATGTGGAAAAGATCTTGAGTCGCTTTGGCTATAGTGAATGCAAGCCCTCTCCAACACCATATGATGCTAGCATGCTGCTTCGAAAGAATCAAAGAATTGCTAGAGATCAATTGAATATTCTCAGATTATTGGCTCGCTTATGTACTTAGCCAGTGCTACAAGACCTGACATCTCTTTTGCTGTTAGCAAACTGAGTCGGTTTGTTTCAAAACCAGGAGATGTGCATTGAAAAGCTCTAGAGAGAGTTTTGCGTTATTTGAAAGGCACTGCGAATTATGGAATTTACTACACTGGGCATCCAAAGGTGCTTGAAGGGTATAGTGACTCAAACTGGATCTCAGATGCTGATGAGAGAAAAGCCACGAGTGGTTATGTATTCACTCATGGAGGTGGCGCTGTTTCTTGGAAGTCTTGCAAGCAGACCATCTTAACGAGGTCAACAATGGAAGCAGAACTCATAGCACTAGATACAGCTACGGTTGAAGCAGATTGGCTTCGCCGGCTCTTGAATGACTTGTCGGTTGTTGAGAAACCTGTACCGGGTGTCCTTATGAACTGCGACAATCAAACTGTGATCACGAAAGTGAGCAGCTCAAAGGATAACATGAAGTCATCAAGACACGTTCAAAGAAGGTTAAAGTCTGTCAGAAAAATGAAAAACTCCGGAGTTATTGCATTGGATTATATCCAAACGTCTAAAAATCTGGCAGATCCTTTTACTAAGGGTCTATCACGTAATGTGATAGATAATGCATCGAGGGAGATGGGTATGAGACCCACAATATGAGTTGTTCACAGTGGTAACCTATTCTTTGTGATTGGAGATCCCGTGAATTAGATGTGGAAGACGAGCTGTTGGTCAACTGAGAGGAGAGTATCCTTTCTGTTAAAATACCACTCCATGAAGATGCAATACTCTCCTAATCTGCATGGCAGGTTGATGTATATCTTAATGTGTTTTAAGTGGCTTATATAAGCAGAGATGTTATCCTGCAGAACATCTTTTGAAGAACACATCTATATGAGTCTGATTGACAAAAGTCGCAATCTATGAGAGTAGGGTTCTCTCTAGTAAACTCATGAAAGGTCACGGAGTATGACGCATAAGCTCCACCCGCGGGGAAGACCCACGTTAGCCACGTATCGGTCAAGGCTTTATGTGAAGCTAGATTCGCAGAAAACTTGCAGTTCAAGACCCAGTCCACTGTTTAAGTTGCTTACTAGTGTAGCATAGAGTTCTAGGTGGAAGTTCAACTTAACAGTCTCCACTACAGTACCGGTATATAAAACAGTGTTTTGGAACCAAAGGCAAATTTTTGTGTGCCTATGGGATCTGGTGTGGGATTGCTGGAATTTAGTCTATATTGGGGCAGCCCAATAACTATTTCAGAAATTCCTAATAAATCCTAGAGGCCCACTTAGCCCATTTGTGCAAGGCAATGGATACTACTAAAGTTTAGTCCCACATTGCTAGTTTAGAGGGAGTTGGACCTCTTTATAAGGAAGGCTCCTTCCCCACTTGTATGAGCATGAGAACAAGAGGGACATCCACGCGCGCTCCTCCTCCGCCGCCCGCCTCCCACGCCACGCCTCGTCACGACGCGCCGCGGGTTGCGGGAATGAGCCGAGCTGATGTCTAATTTTTGCCACGCACTACGGGTATACGAAAGGTCACCTGGGAGCTGAAAAGTTTTGCGATAGTGGATAATGAATATGAACGGTGCACCTCTTCGCGTGCTGCCTGTTCACTTCGTCTCCCTCCGTTGCTTCACTTCCCAGCGCAGCTTGTTCGCGTCCCTCTGCTGTGCCTATATAAGAGAGGTCGCTCCTCTCCCGAGAGACACATCAGAAGGTCCTCTTCGTCTCGCCACACAGTTCCAACCTCTGCGCTACTACTGTCTTCCTCATCCCGGCTTGTGGCGTGCACCGCACGTCGGGACAGTAGGCCTCCAAGACCGCACCTTTTGAGTCATGTACGGGAGAAGGGTGATAAGGTTTTTGGGGAGCGCTCAGCGCGACTACTGGCTGCTTCATCACAGACGATCCGACTACTGGCTGCTTCATCACGGACGATCCGGTCGCCGACGACTACTTCCCCAACGACGACTTCTTCCCCGACGTCCACGACCTCCTCGACGACATGGCAGGCGAGGACACCGACCCCAAGTCCAGCGCTTCTGCTGCTGTCGTGCCATACGTGTCCTTCTCCTTTCTGTTAGAAGTTCTCCTACAGTTCTTGGCTCTAGTTTCTGCCCTACGTATGTTAGGTTCTGTTTCGTATAAGCAACTTCATCTAGTGTCTGTTCTAGATGTGTTTACCTCAAGTTCATATATGCAGACGATGTTTACCTTCTCTCTGTCAGATTGCATGGCTTGCTTTATATTTGCTATTTTAGTCATGCTTTATCTAGTATTTTTGTTAATAAAATCATTCGGTAAATTGCTCATATTTCCAACAGTACAGCTCTAGTAACGAAGAATCAAACTTTCCTATCTAGATCTGAAGAAGTGATCCAAGCATACCTTTCAAGAAAGCATAGATAAATGTTAAAAACCCTGTAACTTTTGCATATGGAAAGAGGATGTGATCTATATATGATAGCCCTAAGCAGAACAGGTCGGTGATAAAACATATATATCAAGTTAATCTTACACATGGCTATTAGTCTGGTACTGACTTATGGGGGGAAAAGGTGCAATTCTAAGAAAGCATGGTAGCCCGAATACCATGCACAATAAACAAAAAATCCCTACAAAATGTGCTCTAACAGCAACTGGGCAACATTCTAACTGACCTATACTCATGGTAGCCTTGTACCAACTCCTAACGCTCGCATTTCTCTAAAAGATTGAAACCGACTCACTCTCCTAGTTAACTTCACTCGAATTTGTTACCACTTACCACTGTTGAATGCTAAGTCTGCATACTTCCTATATTAATCAGTGCACCATTGCTCAAATCACACAGTATTCGCACCAAAATTGCTGATGCACAGTACATGGAGGTGGTCACTAAACACCTAATTCTAGCCCTTGTACTGATATGTTATGCATAATTTAAAGAAAAAAATACTAAAATGGCTGCAGAGAACTGAATATTGTTCAACATCATCAGCAATAGATTGTTTGTGGGTAGGTAGGTGCAAGCGTGGGCGGACGACCTTCTGGCCCTTCATTGCAACTTCAAACTTCATTCAGGTACGATCCGAGCGGCATTCCTTGGCTCTCAATCAACTCCATTATCCTCTCCCTCTCCTTGCGGGCCAAATCCTCCACCAATGCCGCACCAGTGCTCACCACAGCGTAAACCACGCCCTGTAAACACATATCAAACTCAATTGTATTCTCTAAAAAAACGAAAGTTTGGATATATAAGCCAAAAAAAACACTCCTCATTGACATCAGCGTAGGCCACCGTCATGAAAGTGCGGCAGCCGCGCCGACAGCGAATAAGACGTCGTTCTTCGTGGATCATGTACGCGATTTTGCATTGGGAAACCTAGGCGTGACCATAGTGCTACAGAAAAGCCTTTCTATGACTAGTAATGGATCAACATATACAAGTACAAGAAAAGCCAACCAGCCTGATTGATACTTCAGTTTAACATAAGTGGTTGAATTAGCAAGGTCTAGTAAGCACACACGTACACGGCTTCACATCAAAGTGGTTGACTTAGCATTGTGTATTAATCAATGTACACATCATGGGGAAGAAGAAGACACAAAAGGAGAAAAACGAGTGACAAACCTGGACAACCAATTCACAAGCCATCATTGGCCGGACCAAACCCCGTGCCCAGGAGCTACGGCCAATGACCACGCGTAAAGGTTCTCGAGGAGTTGTGTGGCGCGGAGGGTCATGTGTCTGCGGACGCGGCCACACCAGCGGATGGAGGGCGACCTAGCCTTTCTCATCTAAGAACGAACCCATAGGTAGGGGAGGGGAAGGACAAAACCCTAGCTAGGGTTTGTCTCTCACCTTGCTGCGCATCGGACGACGGTTCTGACGGCTGCTATTGGCTGATGGCTTGGCGATCACCGTCACGGCTGAGATGGACCACGCCGAGGAGTGGACTTGGATGACGGGGACACGATCTAGGAGGAGCATGTAGAGGAGGGCTGGGGGAGAGGAGGACAGATCGTGCCGTGTGTGTTCTCTTTTTGCCCTAGCGTTAATCCAGATCGTGCGTTGTGGACTGGTGGAGGAGGAGCGGCAGAGGCGGACTGGTTTTTCTGCTTTTTTGTGCGCGTATGTAAGACGGGAGGAAAAATATGTGAACGAAAGCTGGGTTTTCTTCAGGAAAATCGGTGGGGGAGCGGGGGTGGGTCGAGCAGATTGGTGGGAGGGAGATCAATCGATGGGTATGAGATGAAAAGAAATGACAACAATACTCGGTTATTTGTTTCCTAATTAATGTGATTGAGCAGACAACAATACTCAGTTATTTGTTTCTTAATTAATGTAATTAAGCAATTAAAGGTAAGGTTAATTAATTTAGATTTGATCGTGATTGATTCTTTCACATAAAGACATCCCTCAATAACTTGTGGCAGAATGAAAAGTTCTGATTCGTTCAGATTTTTTGTTTTTGTGTGTGAGGGTGACGCGAAACTAAACCGGTGAGGTGAGGGAGGGGACGAAAAAAAATAGCGAAAAATAAACCATAAAGACTATTCGCCAACTGCTCCATTAGGAGTAGAGATCTCTCAAACGATTCTCCTACTCGTATAACCTTAGGCACCAAACTTTGTCATGGTTCATTAGGAGGACATGCTTGTTTCTTTGACACACTCAAAACAGTTAAAAACTCTGTTGATCAGATTCTTTGAATTTATCGTAACACGGATACTCAAAATAGAACTATGGTCACCTTCTCACCAAAATAAGGAACAAAATGTAGTGCCCAATCAAGAGAATCCTTGTCGGTGGCAGCAATGGCATACATATATTTAGTAGTTCAACAACAATAGTATCACACGTATACTTTTAAATCCCTTTTCACCCATCCCGATCTAATTTTTTTGCTTAAGACATCTTTCTTTTCAAGAGTACGCCTAGGCATACCATATTTCTATAGAAGGAAGAAGCAGATTACAAGAAGACTACCCTTGTTACGAACTACAAGCGTAGCACAAACTCCACACCATAGCAGTCCGAAGAGATGTCACCACACACATTACACCCACAACACAAGATGCCTACCCTAAACTGAAAGACAAAGTCGCGTTTCAAGTGGCACCGGACAGACTCGAGGAGGCACCATCTCGGACGCATGAGCGACGGCGTACATAGATCCCTTGATGATCAACCTGGGGTAGCAATGAGCACCAAAGGATTGCACCACAGGACCTCTATGTCATGTCTCCGTACATGATGCTCCCAACAGAGGAACGACGTTGAGACCGCCGCCATCTGATAGCAAAATCAATTCAGATCTCACCTAACACAAACGGATGCCCTCTTCATGAGACCCTGAACCTTTCTTGCATTTGTGTTCAAATAAATGTGCCATCTGATAGTAGACCAATATTTTGTTTTTGCTCTATACATGACTTGCTCACCGCTCATAGTATAAAGCCAGCTCGGTTGTAAAGGGAACTGGACAAACCACTCAAAAAAGTTAGAGAACCTGAAAAACTTCTGGACTGAAGTATAACTACTGAAATGGAGCGTGCACCAGCCATCGAGATGCAACCGCTCGGGCGCTCGCTCGCAGAAAACGAATTCGACGAATATGAGGACGGAAAGGTCTGCTGGTCTGCAGTTGAGATGCAAAGAATCATGGTTTATATTCAGGAGACCAAACAGGGTAATAATTTCAGCTTGAGAACACAAACACGAGCAGCAATCTCGAAGGCACAAATTTGCCAATAACAGAACCGGATATAGATGGAAAGAACATCTTCACTCCCACTTAATCCAAGCAATTCACACCAAAAAATAATCTCCAACTTTCCTTTGGTTCCAGTCAATCACAACTTCAGAAAACAACCTTCAATAATCTGCATTCAAGAGGTCAATCTAATTAAAAATATTGTAAGTAACAAGCATTCAGGCTGGTGATATTGTTATAAACGTGTTGTCGAAGATTTGTAGAGACAAACTAAACGAGCTCTATCTTGTTTTCACTGTTTTTTCTTCTGAGGATAGAAAAATAGAATACCTCTGTTGGACCGCTCAAGTAGTAAAAGGGATCATTGCCCTTGCCTACACATGGGCCATGGCTCCAAATTCAAAAGTCACGATCATTTGCATTCAGAGACTATCTTCAGAAGGATCTTGTTTGTGTTAGTGCTTAAGTATTTTCTTCGGCAAAGGATTAATAAGTTTGTTGTGTGTCTTGGCCGATTTTCCTGAATTCAGGCGTGAGGAACAAAACATTAGACTCAGGAGTACAGAACCTTGTCTTGCATATATATTACACAACTACTATCTGACATCAGAAACTTACCTGCACTGGAATCTTGCGAAGGATGTTTTACATTCATTTGAAGAACGGCAAGTAGGGTGGCTACTATTAAGTGCATGCTACTGGATCATGCACACACGCTGGCAGAGTGCCTTGTTCTTGTTTTTGCTAGTGCAGCGTTGCTTTCTTCGACTACTCCGCCAATGGCCTGGTTCAGTGTGAGAAGAGGCACAACTGAAGCACCTACCAAAAAACAGGACCGAGACATAAATATAAGGAGATGGAAAAATAATGTCCAAAGAACAAACAATATAAGAGAACCATACCTTGGAAGGATCTTCATCGGGTTTATCGTTTCAGATGTAGACAGAATTCCTTTGAGCTGTGTACGCTTTCACCTTTTCGATTAAAATACGGTTTGGTTTACCCAGATATATGGACACCTTTGTATGCCCCAAGTCATATCTATGTTTTTTTAAGTATTTTGTTCTTGTGCATTGTCCTTGATTGTCTTTCTAATTATTTCTAATGTTAGCATTACTTGTCAAAAAAGTACATTTGGACTTCCCAGCTACATCCTATCTGACATGGCCCCTCTTCATCTGAATCTGAGAGTGTCCATCACCGTCAGAAAAATATGCAAAGAGAAAAATTAGTTAGTAAGGCGTACCATGCATTTTTCCACTATATCACACCCAAAACTAACAATACACATGCCATGTCAAGAGATTAAAATCTAAGAAGATCATGGCAGGGAATTCACACAGCTAACAGTCGCCCTGAATCAAACTCTAGGGAAAATTGCATTATGCAGACAGCAAGCCTCACGCATACAGTCATACAGACATAGACATAGTGACATGTCCCCAATCATGAACGGGGAAATAAGTACCATCAATGTTCCTTAAAATTCAACCACCAGCAAAAGAGAAAGACTACCATGTTCCTGAAGTTGCTCTGGAGCAATTAAAAATGAATGACATCCGAATCCATGGGCTCTGACAGAAGCACTTCGCGAGTTATAAAGAAGCGGTTCATGGCGAACTCACCCGAAAGGGGCCTGGAAGACCAGGCTTGCTCTCTTTGGGGTAGATGTGTTCAACGACCCCATGCATCATGGTGCTGGCTCGGGTGTTCCAGCATGGCCCTCGGTCCAGCGTGTCGTCGTCGGAGAAGACGCACACAGAGTCTGCCTCCTCACTGGATAGGGTCGGGGGTGGCGTCCCGAGAGAGAAGACACACACGGTGCCCGCCCCCTCGATCTACCTCTCCCAGCGCGGCCCATCTCGACGAGATGTGGCCGTGGCGGATCTGGCCGCCACCCCGCTGACTTGCTCAACTCGATCTGGGGCCTCCCCGCAAGGAAAGAAGGTGAGTGGAGGACGGCGTTGGCGGGGGAGAGGGTGGATCTCTTGGTGGGGAAGACGGCGGCGGCTCCTCTCAGACATCGGCGGCGGCGAAGGGCTCCGAGGGCTGGGTCGTCCTTGACGATTCGATGTAGAAAAAGATCGAGGTGTGAAATATTGCCCTTAAAAAACTAAGGTAATTTTGATTCATTAATGGGATTGAGCGATTTATGGTAAGATTAATTAGTGTAGATTTGATTTTAAAGATTGATCGTGATTTGATTCTAAATGCCCTTACGTTGCAACGGGAGAAAACACCGGTTCTTAGGCTAATCATAGTGGGGAGTAACTTATACTAGTGTCATGTATATGACACTAGTCTAAATTACTATCTTCATAGTGCAAAGTAATATAGTTGTAGTATCATAAAGTACTTCATTTATTAGCTTATAGACTCGTCTTGTCTTGGAAAGCGCTATGTTATAGTAACATACTGTGTTATCACTTTACATTAACTACGTGCCACATAAACAAATTTTTTTTGAAGTGCGCTATGTTATTAGCTAAGTTATTCCCACTATGACTAGCCTTATGAATCAAAACTGGCCAGGTCAAACATGGTCTAGCTGTGTGCTAATTCTCTCCAAATCTTCTACCGTGAACTTCCATGTCCACCGGAGTTGATGCTCACAGAACCACATCTGTCTAACTCCATCGTTAGGGTTGCTACATTGCGGGCAAACGGTTAGACATGTACTTGTTTTAAGTACAAAATTTAAGTAAAAGAAGCACACTCCGTAATACCACATTCTCTAAAAAAAATTAATTAATTATGCATAAGAGCAAAGCTTGTTGCACAATAATGCAATCTTCAAAATAATAGCTGTTTCTTTTAGGGTTATACACACAAAAATAGTGAAGTAAAAAAATTTCAAGAATGCACATTGGTACTGTCGGATTTTTGGATAAAGAAATGCATATGATGCCACAACCGATATACATATAAGATGATTCTAGGCAGCTAATTGTCTATTTTTAATGAACTAAGTGGATCCGATGTACTATTTTCTAATTAAGTACTTTTAGGCAAATAAGTAAAGGAACTCTTTGGATGGATGAGAACATAATTGGAGAAGTAGATGATTGAAGTTGTATCTAGGCCATAGGTACGTGTTTAGGCAGCCAACCAAAAGTTTGTACAGACTGCTACTCGTCGTCTTCGTGTAGGACTCCGGGGTGTAGGACAGTATCAACATGTCCTCGCCGTTGTGTCCGAGCAGCCTGGCCATGTCAATATGTATATAAACTGATGAGAATTGATTTAACAGGGCGAGGTGGGACTATTGAGAAAATAAAATGCAGGCATCAAACTACTTTTTGCCCCCGTTGTAAGTCGAGGCGTTGCTGCCGGCCTATAAGGCCCAGCAGTGTAGTGAGTTAAAATGTGTTTTTAAAAGAAATAGCAAGCAAACCACTACTCACAAAACTGAGCTAGCTCAGTTGGCAATGACACATACTCCACAGGCGTGAGGGTGCGTCTTCGACTCCAGCTCATGGCAATCTTCTTACCTCGTCTCTGGTTGTAGTTGGGTCATGGTGTTGTTTTGGGCGTTTTAAATTCAAATTGAAGACGTAAACTCACGGAAAAAAGCGTATTTTAACACGACCTGGTTCCTCGAATTAGTACCATCTCACGTATATGTTTTAAATTCAAATTGAAGACGTAAACTCACGGGAAAAAGCGTATTGTGATGGTGAACCCGACAAAATTAATCCGTGGTTTATTATTAGAGAAAGATTTGCGTCAGCATGGAAAGTTCTGATCCATTCAGTTTTTTTTTGTGTGTGAGAGGTGACGCAAAAATAAATCAGGGGTTGGTGGGAGAGGAGATGAAAAAAAACAAGACGAAAGTGGTGGAACGAAAAAAACCGTGGAGGCTATTCTACCAACTGAGACATTAGGAGTCAAGACTAGGGCTCCTTCCTTTTTTGTCTTCCCTAGCCACATGGGCTTTCCAGGACTTGGTGCGCCTAGGCCAATAAGGCAAGGGCGCATCCCTGCAGCCCATTCTAGCCCTTGGGGCGTGGTGGGACAACTTGTGGACTTCCGGACCCCTACGGTATCCTCCGGAACCTTCTTGAAGCTTCCCGGTACAATACCGAAAAAACTGCACCTTTTTTCGGAACTCAAAATATGACTTCCCATATTAATCTTTACCTCTCTACCGCTTCGAGACTCCTCGTGACATCCAGGATCTCATCCGGGACTCCGAACAATATTTGATTACCACTCATCAAATATATCCCAATATTACTCTAGCATCAATGATCGTTAAGCGTGCAACCCTGCGGGTGATGCCCATATTGATTCCTACATACTCCATGAAGATCTTTTATCGATTGAACCTTTATGACAACATACGTAATTCCCTTTGTCTGTTGGTATGTTACTTGCCCGAGATTCGGTCGTCGGTATCTTCATACCTAGTTCAATCTCGTTACCGGCAAGTCTCTTTACTCGTTTCATAATACATCATCTCGTAACTAACTCCTTAGTCACTTTGCTTGCAAGCTTCTTATGATGTGTATTACCGAGAGGGCCTAGAGATACCTCTCCGATACACAGAGTGACAAATCTCAATCTCGATTCATGCCAACTCAACAAACACCTTTGGAGATACCTGTAGAGCATCTTTATGATCACCTAGTTACGTTGTGACATTTGATAGCACACAAGGTATTCCTCCGGACTCCGGTATCCGGGAGTTGCATGGTCTCATGGTCGAAGGAATATGTATTTGACATTAAGAAAGCAGTAGCAATAAACTGAACGATCATATGCTAAGCTAACAGGTGGGTCTTGTCCATCACATCATTCTTTTAATGATGTGATCCCGTTATCAAGTGACAACACATGTTTATGGTTACGAAACCTTAACCATCTTTTGATCAACGAGCTAGTCTAGTAGAGGCTCACTAGGGACATGATATTTGTTTATGTATCCACACATGTATTTAAGTTTCCGGTCAATACAATTCTAGCATGAATAATAAACCTTTATCATGAATAAAGAAATATAATAATAACAACTTTATTATTGCCTCTAGGGCATATTTCCATCACTAGATATATCCTTTGCATGTTCAGCCACAAACAGACTAAGACCCTCTCCACCAAATCCAACCAAAGTAGCCACTGGTTTTTTCTGGTGAAGCTAAGCAAAGAAGTCAGTTATATGAGTATCTTTTGTACATACCACACATTTGACCTTTGCATCACAACCCTGGGAATTGTGTCCTTTCACTCCACATTCATGACATATCACTTTGTCCACCGTAGAGTTCTTACTGTCAAAAACCACTACAGATCCGTGATTTCCTGTCAGCACTGCCCCTGCAGAATTTTCCTTGGAAGTTTGGGCTTCACTGCCTCCTCCCCCACCACTGACTATTGTAGCGCTAGTCTTCTATTGATATTTTCTAATAACATGGGGTAAATTGGTGTTTCGCAACGGCGGCCTGAGTCAGTACTGATACATGTCGCGATTCCCCCATCCCAATTCCACTCTCCATATCCATTATCTCTACGGGAGTAATTCTATTGCTAATTGATACGTCTCCAACGTATCTATAGTTTTTTATTATTCTATGCTATTATATTATCTATTTTGGATGTTTTATATGAGTGCGGCTAATCTGCACCCGGGCTCATCTGCACCCACGCTTAGAAAAAAATTCAAAAAAATATTAGAAAAATTCAAAAAATTCCAAATTTTTTTGTGGTGGTAGATAATTTGACGCTTGAGGTGCACCCCAAAATTCAACTCATTTGAGCATCTGAGCAGCTCTCGGCAAAAAAGACAAAATCAGGGTCTGTAAAAATGTATGTTGTTCACGCACTGTTTTGACCCGATTTGTCTTTTTTGCCGAGAGCTGCTCAGATGTTCAAATGTGTTGAATTTTGGGGCGCACCTCACGCGTCAAATTATCTACCACCACAAAAGAATTTGGAATTTTTTGAATTTTTCTAGTATTTTTTTGAATTTTTTGCTGAGAGGGAGCAGATGAGCCCGGGCACCGTTTTGAGATTTCCGTTTTATATGCATTAATATGCTATTTTATATTATTTTTGGACTAACCTATTAACCCAGAGCCCAGTGCCAGTTTCTGTTTTTTCCTTGTTTTTGAGTTTCGCAGAAAAGAAATATCAAACAGAGTCCAAAAGGAATAAAACTTTACGATGATTTTTCTGGGACTAGAAGACACACGTAAGACTTGGAGACCAAGGAAAAGGAGTCCCGAGGTGACGGCAAGGGTGCAGGGCGTGCCCCAAGGGCGGTGTCGGTCCCTCAGAGCTCCTGTAACCCTATTCTTCGGCCTATAAATTCCCAGATATTTCCAAACCACCAGAAGCGGACACAAAAATACTTTTACACCACTGCAAGCCTCTATTCCAATGAGATCCCATCTTGGGGCCTTTTCCGGCGATCTGCCGGAGGGGGATTCGATCACGGAGGGCATCTACATCAGCCCTATTGCCCTTCCGATGAAGCGTGAGTAGTTCACCACAGACCTACGGGTCCATAGCTAGTAGCTAGATGGCTTCTTCTCTCTCTATGATCTTCAATGTTCTCCTCTATTTTCTTGGAGTTCTACCCGATGTAATATTCTTTTGCGGTGTGTTTGTCGAGATCCGATGAATTGTGGATTTGTGATCAGATTATCTATGAATATTATTTGAATCTTCTCTGGATTCTTATATGCACGATTTTATATCTTTGTATTTCTCTTTCAATTGTCAGGTTGGTCTGGCCAGCTAGCTAGGTTTTTCTTGCAATCACAGAGGTGCTTAGTTTTGGGTTCAATCTTGCGTGATTTCACCCAGTGACAAAGTAGGGGTAGTGAGACATGTTGGGGAACGTTGCAGAAAATTAAAAAATTTCCTACGGTTTCACCAAGATCCATCTATGAGTTCATCTAAGCCGAGTGATGAGAGAGAGAGATTGCATCTACATACCACTTGTAGATTGCGTGCGGAAGCGTTCAAGAGAACGGTGATGATGGAGTCGTACTCGCCGTGATCCAAATCACCGATGACCAAGTGCCAAACGGACAGCACCTCTGCGTTCAACACATGTACGGAGCGGATGACGTCTCCTCCTTCTTGATCCAGCAGGGGGGAAGGAGAGGTTGATGATGATCCAGCAGCACAATGGCGTGGTGGTGGATACAGCAGAACTCCGGCAGGGCTTCGCCAAGCTGCTGCGGGAGGAGGACGAGGTGTAGCAGGGGGAGGGAGGCGCCAAGACACAGGGTGCGGCTGCCCTCCCCCTGCCCTCCTTTATATAGGCCCCTAGGGGGGCGCCGGCCCTGGGAGATGCAATCTCCCAAGGGGGGTGGCGGCCAGGGGTGTTGGAGTGCCCCCAAGGCAAGTGGTGCGCCCCCCCCCCCCACCTAGGGTTTCCAACCCTAGGCACAGGGGGGCCCAAGGGGGGCGCACCAGCCCACTAGGGGCTGGTTCCCCTCCCACTTCAGCCCACGGGGCCCTCCGGGATAGGTGGCCCCACCCGGTGGACCCCCGGGACCCTTCCGGTGGTCCCGGTACAATACCGGGTGACCCCGAAACTTTCCCGATGGCCGAAACAGCACTTCCTATATATAATTCTTTACCTCCGGACCATTCCGGAACTCCTCGTGACGTCCGGGGTCTCATCCGGGACTCTGAACTACATTCGGTTTGCTGCATACTCATATTCATACAACCCTAGCGTCACGAACCTTAAGTGTGTAGACCCTACGGGTTCGGGAGACATGCAGACATGACCGAGACGGCTCTTCGGTCAATAACCAACAGCGGGATCTGGATACCCATGTTGGCTCCCACATACTCCTCGATGATCTCATCGGATGAACCACGATGTCGAGGATTCAAGCAACCCCATATACTATTCCCTTTGTCAGACGGTATGTTACTTGCCCGATATTCGATCGTCGGTATCCCAATACCTCGTTCAATCTCGTTACCGGCAAGTCACTTTACTCGTACCGTAATGCATGATCCCATGACCAGACACTTGGTCACTTTGAGCTCATTATGATGATGGACTACCGAGTGGGCCCAGTGATACCTCTCCGTCATACGGAGTGACAAATCCCAGTCTCGATCCGTGTCAACCCAACAGACACTTTCGGAGATACCTGTAGTGCACCTTTATAGTCACCCAGTTACATTGTGACATTTGGTACACCCAAAGCACTCCTACGGTATCCGGGAGTTACACGATCTCATGGTCTAAGGAAGAGATACTTTGACATTGGAAAAGCTCTAGCAAAACGAACTACACGATCTTTTGCTATGCTTAGAATTGGGTCTTGTCCATCACATCATTCTCCCAATGATGTGATCCCGTTATCAACGACATCCAATGTCCATAGTCAGGAAACCATGACTATCTGTTGATCAACGAGCTAGTCAACTAGAGGCTCACTAGGGACGTATTGTGGTCTATGTATTCACACGTGTATTATGATTTACGGATAATACAATTATAGCATGAATAAAAGACAATTATCATGAACAAGGAAATATAATAATAATCCTGTTATTATTGCCTCTAGGGCATATTTCCAACAGTCTCCCACTTGCACTAGAGTCAATAATCTAGTTACATTGTGATGAATCGAACACCCATAGAGTTCTGGTGTTGATCATGTTTTGCTCGCGGAAGAGGTTTAGTTAACGGATCTGCAACATTCAGATCCGTATGTACTTTGCAAATATCTATGTCTCCATCTTGAACATTTTCATGGATGGAGTTGAAATGACGCTTGATGTGCCTGGTCTTCTTGTGAAACCTGGGCTCCTTGGCAAGGGCAATAGCTCCAGTGTTGTTACCGAAGAGTTTGATCGGCCCCGACGCATTGGGTATGACTCCTAGGTCGGTGATGAACTCCTTCACCCAAATTGCTTCATGCGCTGCCTCCGAGGCTGCCATGTAATCCGCTTCACATGTAGATCCCGCCACGATGCTCTGCTTGCAGCTGCACCAGCTTACTGCCCCACCATTCAATATATACACGTGTCCGGTTTGTGACTTAGAGTCATCCAGATCTGTGTCGAAGCTAGCATCGACGTAACCCTTTACGACGAGCTCTTCGTCACCTCCATAAGCGAGAAACATGTCCTTTGTCCTTTTCAGGTACTTCAGGATATTCTTGACCACTATCTAGTGTTCCTTGCCGAGATTACTTTGGTACCTTCCTACCAAACTTACGACAAGGTTTACATCAGGTCTGGTACATAGCATGGCATACATAATAGATCCTATGGCTGAGGCATAGGGGATGACGCTCATCTCTTCTTTATCTTTTGCCGTGGTCGGGCATTGAGCCGAGCTTAATCTCACACCTTGCAATACAGGCAAGAACCCTTTCTTGGACTGATCCATTTTGAACTTCTTCAAAATCTTATCAAGGTATGTGCTTTGTGAAAGACCTATGAGGCGTCTTGATCTATCCCTATAGATCTTGATGCCTAATATGTAAGAAGCTTCTCTAAGGTCCTTCATTGAAAAACACTTATTCAAGTAGGCCTTAATTCTGTCCAAGAATTCTATATCATTTCCCATCAAAAGTATGCCATCTACATATAATATAAGAAATGCTACAGAGCTCCCACTCACTTTCTTGTAAACGCAGGCTTCTCCATAAGTCTGCATAAACCCAAACGTTTTGATCATCTCATCAAAGCGAATGTTCCAACTCCGAGATGCTTGCACCAGCCCATAAATGGATCGCTGGAGCTTGCATACTTTGTTAGCATTCTTAGGATCGACAAAACCTTCCGGCTGCATCATATACAGCTCTTCCTTAAGATAACCGTTAAGGAATGCCGTTTTGACGTCCATCTGCCATATCTCATAATCATAGTATGCGGCAATTGCTAACATGATTCGGACGAACTTAAGCTTCGCTACAGGAGAGAAAGTCTCATCATAGTCAATCCCTTGAACTTGCCGATAACCCTTAGCGACAAGTCGAGCTTTATAGATGGTGACATTACCATCCGCGTCCGCCTTCTTCTTAAAGATCCATTTGTTTTCTATCGCTCGTCGATCATCGGGCAAGTCAGTCAAAGTCCATACTTTGTTTTCATACATGGATTCTATCTCGGATTGCATGGCTTCTAGCCATTTGTTGGAATCTAGGCCCGCCATCGCTTCTTCATAGTTCGAAGGTTCACCGTTGTCTAACAACATGATTTCCAGGAGAGGGTTGCCATACTACTCTGGTGTGGAACGTGTCCTTGTGGACCTATGAAGTTCAGTAGCAACTTGATCCGAAGTACCTTGATCATCATCATTAATTTCCTCTCCAGTCGGTGTAGGCACCACAGGAACATTTTCCTGAGCTGCACTACTTTCCGGTTCAAGAGGTAGTACTTCATCGAGTTCTACCTTCCTCCCACTTACTCCTTTCGAGAGAAACTCTTTTTCCAGAAAGGATCCGTTCTTGGCAACAAAGATCTTGCCCTCGAATCTTAAGTAGAAGGTATACCCAATGGTTTCCTTGGGATATCCTATCAAGACACATTTTTCCGACTTGGGTTCGAGCTTTTCAGGTTGAAGTTTCTTGACATAAGCATCGCACCCCAAACTTTTAGAAACAACAGCTTAGGTTTCTTCCCAAACCATAATTCATACGGTGTCGTCTCAACGGATTTAGACGGTGCCCTATTTAAAGTGAATGTAGTTGTCTCTAGAGAGTATCCCCAAAATGATAGCGGTAAATCGGTAAGAGATATCATAGATCGCACCATATCCAATAGAGTGCGATTACGACGTTCGGACACACCGTTACGCTGAGGTGTTCCAGGCGGCGTGAGTTGTGAAACGATTCCACATTTTCTTAAGTGTGTACCAAATTCGTGACTTAAATATTCTCCTCCACGATCCGATCGTAAGAATTTTATTTTTCGGTCACGTTGATTCTCTACTTCATTCTGAAATTCCTTGAACTTTTCAAAGGTCTCAGACTTGTGTTTCATCAAGTAGACATACCCATATCTACTCAAGTCATCAGTGAGAGTGAGAACATAACGATATCCTCCGCGAGCCTCAACGCTCATTGGACCACACACATCAGTATGTATGATTTCCAATAAGTTGGTTGCTCGCTCCATTGTTCCGGAGAACGGAGTCTTGGTCATTTTGCCCATGAGGCATGGTTCGCATGTGTCAAATGATTCATAATCGAGAGACTCTAAAAGTCCATCAGCATGGAGCTTCTTCATGCGCTTGACACCAATGTGACCAAGGTGGCAGTGCCACAAGTATGTGGGACTATCGTTATCAACTTTACATCTTTTGGTATTCACACTATGAATATGTGTAACATTACGTTCGAGATTCATTAAGAATAAACCATTGACCATCGGGGCATGACCATAAAACATATCTCTCATATAAATAGAACAACCATTATTCTCGGATTTAAATGAGTAGCCATCTCGCATCAAACGAGATCCAGATACAATGTTCATGCTCAAACTTGGCACTAAATAACAATTATTGAGGTTTAAAACTAATCCCGTAGGTAAATGTAGAGGTAGCGTGCCGACGGCGATCACATCGACCTTGGAACCATTCCCGACGTGCATCGTCACCGCGTCCTTCGCCAGTCTCCGCTTATTCCGCAGCTCCTGCTGTGAGTTACAAATATGAGCAACGCCACCGGTATCAAATACCCAGGAGTTACTACGAGTACTGGTAAGGTACATATCAATTACATGTATATCAAATATACCTTTAGTGTTGCCGGCCTTCTTGTCCGCTAAGTATTTGGGGCAGTTCCGCTTGCAGTGACCCTTCCCTTTGCAACAAAAGCACTCAGTCTCAGGCTTGGGTCCATTCTTTGACTTCTTCCCGGCAACTGGCTTACCGGGCGCGGCAACATCTTTGCGTCCTTCTTGAAGTTCTTCTTTTCGTTGCCCTTCTTGAACTTAGTGGTCTTATTGACCATCAATACTTGATGTTCTTTCTTGATTTCAACCTCTGCTGATTTCAGCATTGAAAATACTTCAGGAATGGTCTTCACCATCTCCTACATATTGTAGTTCAACACAAAGCTCTTGTAGCTCGGTGGGAGCGACTGAAGGATTCTGTCAATGACCGCCTCGTCCGGGAGGTTGATCTCCAGCTGGGACAGGCGGTTGTGCAACCCAGACATTTTGAGTATGTGCTCACTGACAGAACTGTTTTCTTCCATCTTACAACTATAGAACTTGTCGGAGACTTCATATCTCTCGACCCGGGCATGAGCTTGAAAAACCATTTTCAGCTCCTCGAACATCTCATATGCTCCGTGTCGCTCAAAACGCTTTTGGAGCCCTGGTTCTAAGCTGTAAAGCATGTCGCACTGAACGAGGGAGTAATCATCAGCACGTGACTGCCAAGTGTTCATAACATCTTGGTTCTCTGGGATGGGTGCTTCACCTAGCGGTGCATCTAGGACATAATCTTTCTTGGCTGCTATGAGGATGATCCTCAGGTTCCGGACCCAGTCCGAATAGTTGCTGCCATCATCTTTCAGCTTGGTTTTCTCTAGGAACGCGTTGAAGTTCATGTTGACATGAGCGTTGGCCATTTGATCTACAAGACATATTTTGCAAAGGTTTTAGACTAAGTTCATGATAATTAAGTTCATCTAATCAAATTATTTAATGAACTCCCACTCAGATTGACATCCCTCTAGTCATCTAAGTGCTACACGATCCGAGTCGACTAGGACGTGTCCGATCATCACGTGAGACGGACTAGTCATCATCGGTGAACATCTCCATGTTGATCGTATCTTCCATACGACTCATGTTCGACCTTTCGGTCTCTTGTGTTCCAAGGCCATGTCTGTACATGCTAGGCTCGTCAAGTTAACCCTAAGTGTTTCTGCATGTGTAAAACTGTCTTACACCCGTTGTATGTGAACGTAAGGATCTATCACACCCGATCATCACGTGGTGCTTCGAAACGACGAACTTTAGCAACGGCGCACAGTTAGAGGGAACACTTTATTGAAATTATTATAAGGGATCATCTTATTTACTACCGTCGTTCTAAGTAAACAAGATGCATAAACATAATAAACATCACATGCAATTATATAAAGTAGTGACATTATATGGCCAATATCATATAGCTCCTTCGATCTCCATCTTCGGGGCTCCATGATCATCTTCGTCACCGGCATGACACCATGATCTCCATCATCGTGTCTTCATGAAGTTGTCACGCCAACGACTACTTCTACTTCTATGGCTAACGCGTTTAGCAATCAAGTAAAGTAATTTACATGGCGTTCTTCAATGACACGCATGTCATACAAAAATAAAGACAACTCCTATGGCTCCTGCCGGTTGTCATACTCATCGCCATGCAAGTCGTGATTCCTATTACAAGAACATGATCTCATACATCACAATATATCATTCATCATTCATCACAACTTCTGGCCATATCACATCACATGACAATTGCTGCAAAAACAAGTTAGACATCCTCTAATTGTTGTTGCATCTTTTACGTGGCTGCAATTGGGTTCTAGCAAGAACGTTTTCTTACCTACGAATAACCACAACGTGATTTTGTCAACTTCTATTTACCCTTCATAAGGACCCTTTTCGTCGAATCCGCTCCAACTAAAGTAGGAGAGACAGACACCCGCTAGCCACCTTATGCAACTAGTGCATGTCAGTCGGTGGAACCTGTCTCACCTAAGCGTACGTGTAAGGTCGGTCCGGGCCGCTTCATCCCACAATACCGCTGAAGCAAGAAAAGACTAGTAGCGGCAAGCAAGTTGACAAGATCTACGCCCACAACAAAATTGTGTTCTACTTGTGCAATAGAGAACTACGCATAGACCTAGCTCATGATGCCACTGTTGGGGAACGTTGCAAAAAATTAAAAAATTTCCTACAGTTTCACCAAGATCCATCTATGAGTTCATCTAAGCAACGAGTGATGAGAGAGAGATTGCATCTACATACCACTTGTAGATCGCGTGCGGAAGCGTTCAAGAGAACGGTGATGATGGAGTCGTACTCACCGTGATCCAAATCACCGATGACCAAGTGCCGAACGGACAGCACCTCCACGTTCAACACACGTACGGAGAGGATGACGTCTCCTCCTTCTTGATCCAGCAAGGGGGAAGGAGAGGTTGATGATGATCCGGTAGCACAACGGCGTGGTGGTGGATACAGCAGAACTCCGGCAGGGCTTCGCCAAGCTGCTGCGGGAGGAGGACGAGGTGTAGCAGGGGGAGGGAGGCGCCAAGACACAGGGTGCGGCTGCCCTCCCCCTTCCCTCCTTTATATAGGCCCCCAGGGGGGCGCCGGCCCTGGGAGATGCAATCTCCCAAGGGGGGCGGCGGCCAGGGGGGTTGGAGTGCCCCCCAAGGCAAGTGGTGCACCACCCCACCTAAGGTTTCCAACCCTAGGCGCAGGGGGGCCCAAGGGGGGGCGCACCAGCCCACTAGGGGCTGGTTCCCCTCCCACTTCAGCCCACAGGGCCCTCCGGGATAGGTGGCCCCACCTGGTGGACCCCCGGGACCCTTCCGGTGGTCCCAGTACAATACCGGGTGACCCCGAAACTTTCCTGATGGCCGAAACAACACTTCCTATATATAATTCTTTACCTCCGGACCATTCCGGAACTCCTAGTGATGTCCGGGATCTCATCCGGGACTCCGAACAACATTCGGTTTGCTGCATACTCATATTCATACAACCCTAGCGTCACCGAACCTTAAGTGTGTAGACCCTACGGGTTCGGGAGACATGCAGACATGACCGAGACGGCTCTTCGGTCAATAACCAACAGCGAGATCTGGATACCCATGTTGGCTCCCACATACTCCTCGATGATCTCATCGGATGAACCACGATGTCGAGGATTCAAGCAACCCCATATACTATTCCCTTTGTCAGACAGTATGTTACTTGCCCGAGATTCGATCGTCGGTATCCCAATACCTCGTTCAATCTCGTTATCGGCAAGTCACTTTACTCGTACCGTAATGCATGATCCCGTGACCAGACACTTGGTCACTTTGAGCTCATTATGATGATGCACTACCGAGTGGGCCCAATGATACCTCTCCGTCATACGGAGTGACAAATCCCAGTCTCGATCCGTGTCAACCCAACAGACACTTTTGGAGATACCTGTAGTGCACCTTTATAGTCACCCAGTTACGTTGTGACGTTTGGTACACCCAAAGCATTCCTACGGTATCCGGGAGTTACACGATCTCATGGTCTAAGGAAGAGATACTTTGACATTGGAAAAGCTCTAGCAAAATGAACTACACGATCTTGTGCTATGCTTAGGATTGGGTCTTGTCCATCACATCATTCTCCCAATGATGTGATCCCGTTATCAATGACATCCAATGTCCATAGTCAGGAAACCATGACTATATGTTGATCAACGAGCTAGTCAACTAGAGGCTCACTAGGGACGTATTGTGGTCTATGTATTCACACGTGTATTACGATTTCCGGATAATACAATTATAGCATGAATAAAAGACAATTATCATGAACAAGGAATTATAATAATAATCCTTTTATTATTGCCTCTAGGCCATATTTCCAACAAGACACGTATTGTATTGTTGCCATCAAGGATAAAAAGATGGGGTTTCATCATATTGGTTGAGTTTATCCCTCTACATCATGTCATCTTACTTAAGGTGTTACTACGTTCTTTATGAACTTAATACTCTAGATGCATGCTGGACAGCGGTCGATGTGTGGAGTAATAGTAGTAGATGCAGAATTGTTTCGGTCTACTTGACACAGACGTGATGCCTATATGCATAATCATTGCCTTGGATATCATCATAACTTTGCGCATTTCTATCAATTGCTCGACAGTAATTTGTTCACCCACCGTATTATTTTCCATCAAGAGAGAAGCCTCTAGTGAAACCTATGGCCCCCGAGTCTATTTTTCCTTAAAGTTGATCAGAAACAAAAAGGGAAAATAGACCCAGGGGCCATCCACTTAAAGTTTTCTAGTAATTCTATTAAGATGACCCACTTAAAGTTTTCTAGTTGGATCATCTTCGATCCATATGTGCTCGTGCTGAAACCCCAACTAGTTTAGTTGAGAGAAAATCTTTAGATGAGCATGCTCATTTTGTGCGTCACCGTTTGTCTGAAAAAGGGAGACTCTTATGGAATCAAATAAATTGTTACGTTATGCTTGGAATCTTTGTGAACTTTGTGATTTTACTTGTTGCTCTAAGAACCCTAATAATACCTTCCCTACCTATGTGAGTTTAATGATAATGAAATCTTATCTTCTTATGAAAAGGGTGTTTATAGTTACTATGATATCGAACAAATTGAAGAATTTGTTGCTTTTAAGGGTGCTTACGAAGTTGCTTCTTTGATTGAAAAGTATGATATTACTTTCTACAAATCTGGAAATTTTGACATACTTCAATATTGCAATGAAAACTATGCTCATAATGCCCATGTCAAAAAATTTATTAAGAGAATGATCGTTGCTTTGAAAGAAAATAATGGTATGCATGAATCTATAGATAATTATGATTCCATTGATTTGTTTGAGATATCTTCCCTTGATGAACATGATGCTTGCTATTTTTATGGCCATGATGCCAATATTAATTATGCTTATCAAGAAGAATTTGCTATAGCCCCTTATGTTAAACATGAGATTGTTGCTATTGCACCCATACTTGATAGCTCCTTGAATCAAAAGCATGATTGCAATGATGTTATTATAAATTCGATTAATGTCAATTGTGATAATAATATGCAAAACCCCAAGCTTAGGGATGCTAGTTTTGTTATGTCTGCTACTTATTGCAATGATCATGATTGGGTGATAATGCTTCTTATGATCTTGAAATTTTATTTAAGCCTCATGATGAATATGTTTGCTATAATACTGAAAGTGGGTTTGGAAGAGTGTCAACTCTAGGTAATAATGATCCCACTACTTTGGAGATTGATAATCTTATGAATTTTTTTGATAAAAGAGGGCTTGGAGAAGTAATGACTTTATTTTATGTTAATCCCACTATATTGGAAGAGTGTCAACTTTGCATGCATGAGGATCATGTAGAGAATATTTTATATGATAGCTAATCCCACATGTAATAATTATGAGAAAGGGAAATATTGTCGTAGGAATTTTCATGTTACTAAATTACCTCTCTTTATGTTGAGATTGATATTGCTTCTTTGTTCTTCCTTGCATATGCTAGTTTTTGCTTGCCTTGATAATTTGTTTGCCTATAAAATGCCTATGCATAGGAAGTATGTTAGACTTAGATGCGTTTTTCACATGTTTTATGATGCTCTCTTTGTGCTCCAATTCTTGTCTTTCATATGAGCATCATCAAAATTATCAATGCCTAGCTAAAAGGCTTTAAAGAAAAGCGCTTGTTGAGAGACAACCCAATATTTTTCCATTTATTTTTGAATGAATTTATCATCTAGCCTCTGGTTAGATGTGTTTTGGTGTTTTATTTAGTGTTTGAACCAAGTAAGACCTTTGGGATGGCTTACGATGATAGTTGATTTGATCTTGCTAAAAAACAGAAACTTTTGTGCCCAGTAAAATAATTTTCATAAATCACACAAGCGTGCTTTTATTTTGAACTTTTTACAAACAATTGATATACAAATTGCCCAGGTTGTCCTAAGTTTTCAGAATTTTTGGAGTTACGGAAGTATACAAAGTTCCCTGATTACTACAGACTGTTCTGTTTTTGACATATCCTGTTTTCTATGTGTTGTTTGCTTATTTTGATGAATCTATGGTAGTATCAGGGGGTATGAACCATGGAGAAGTTGGAATACAGTAGATATTACACCAATATAAATAAAGAATGAGTTTACAATAGTACCAAAGTTATGATTTATTTTCTTATACTAATGGATCTCATGAGTTTTATGTTGAGTTTTGTGTTATGAAGTTTTCAAGTTTTGGGTAAAGATTTAATGGACTATGGAATAAGGAGTGGAAAGAGCCTAAGATTGGGGGTGATCAAGGCACCCCAAGGTAATATTCAAGGAAAACCAAGAGCCTAAGCTTGGGGATGCCCCGGAAGGCATCCCCTCTTTCATCTTCAATGCATCGGTAAATTTACTTGAGGGTATAATCTTATTCACCACATGATATGTGTTTTGCTTGGAGTGTCTTGTATGATATGAGTCTTTGCTTTTTAGTTTGCCACAATTAACCTTGCTGTACACACATTTTGAGAGGGACATGCTTAAATCTTGAATTTATTAGAATACTCTATGTGCTTCAGTATATCTTTTGAGCTAGGCAATATGCTCTAGTACTTCACTTATATCTTTTTAGAGCACGGTGGTGGTTTTATTTTATAGAAATTGTTGAACTCTCTTGCTTAACTTATATTATTTTGAGAGTCTCTAACAGCATGGTAATTTGCTTAGGTTATGAATTTAGTCCTAATATGAAGGGCATCCAAGAGGGATATAATAAAAAAATCATATAAAGTGCATTGAATACTATGAGAAGTTTGATTCCTTATGATTATTTTGAGATATGAAGATGGTGATATTAGAGTCATGCTAGTAAGTAATTATGGATTGGTATAAATACTTGTGTTAAAGTTTGTAATTTCCATAGCATGCAAGCATGGTGAACCGTTATGTGATGAAGTCAGAGCATGATTTATTTATTGATTGTCTTCCTTATGAGTGGCGGTCGGGGACGAGCGATGGTATTTTCCTACCAATCTATCCCCCCTAGGAGCATGCATGTAGTACTTTGTTTCGGTAGCTAATAGACTTTTGCAATAAGTATGTGAGTTCTTTATGACTAATGTTGAGTCCATGGATTATACGCACTCTCACCCTTCCACCCTTGCTAGCCTCTCTAGTACCGTGTAATTCTCGCCGGTGCATTAAACCCACCATACACCTTCCACAAAACAGCCACCATACCTACCTATTATGGCATTTCCATAGCCATTCCGAGATATAGTGCCATGCAACTTTCACCATTCCATTTTGTTCTAAGTTTTGAGTTGTAATTCTTGAGTTGTAAGTAAATAAAAGTGTGATGATCATCATTATTAGAGCATTGTCCCATGTGAGGAAAGGATTATGGAAGATATGATTCCCTCACAAGTTGGGATGAGTCTTCGGACTTTATGAAAAATAAAAGAGGCCAAAGAAGCCCAAATAAAAAAAGAGGTCAAAGAAGCCCACCAAAAAGAAAAAAAAGAAAGAAATGAGAGAAAAGAGAGAAGGGACAATGTTACTATCCTTTTTCCACACTTGTGTTTCAAAGTAGCACCATGATCTTCATGATAGAGAGTCTCCTATATTGTCACTAGTGGGAATTTTTCAATATAGAACTTGGCTTGTATATTCCAATGATGGGCTTCCTCAAATTGCCCTAGGTCTTTGTGAGCAAGCGAGTTGGATGCACACCCACTTAGTTTCTTTTGAACTTTCATACACTTAGCTCTAGTGCATCCGTTGCATGGCAATCCCTACTCACTCACATTGATATTTATTGATGGGCATTTCCATAGCCCGTTGATACGCCTAGTTGATGTGAGATCATCTTCTTGTTTTTGTCTTCTCCACAACCACCATTTTCTATTCCACCTATAGCGCTATATCCATGGCTCACGCTCATGTACTCCTTGAAAGTTGAAAAAGTTTGAGAACATCAAAAGTATGAAACAATTGTTTGGCTTGTCATCGGGGTTGTGCATGATTTAATACTTTGTGTGATGAAGATGGAGCATAGCCAAACTATATGATTTTGTAGGGATAACTTTATTTGGCCATGTTATTTTGAGAAGACATGATTGCTTTATTAGTATGATTGAAGTATTATTGTTTTTATGTCAATATTAAACTTTTGTTTTGAATCTTATGGATCTGAATATTCATGCCACAATAAAGAAAATTACATGGATAAATATGTTAGGTAGCATTCCACATCAAAAATTCTGTTTTTATAATTTACCTACTCGAGGACGAGCAGGAATTAAGCTTGGGAATGCTTGATACGTCTCCAACCTATCTATAAACTTTTATTGTTCCATGCTATTATATTATCTGTTTTGGATGTTTTATATGCAATAATATGCTATTTTATGTTATTTTTGGGACTAACCTATTAACCGAGAGCCCAGTGCTAGTTTCTGTTTTTTTCCTTGTTTTTGAGTTTTGCAGAAAAGGAATATCAAACGGAGTCCAAATGGAATAAAACTTTACGATGATTTTTCTTGGACCAGAAGACACACATAGGACTTGGAGACCAAGGAAAAGGAGTCTCAAGGTGATACGTCCATTTTGCATCATGCTTTGATATTGATATTTATTGCATTATGGGATGTTATTACATGTTATGTCACAATACTTATGCCTATTCTCTCTTATTTTACAAGGTTTACATGAAGAGGGAGAATGCCGGCAGCTGGAATTCTGGGCTGGAAAAGGAGCAAATATTAGAGACCTATTCCACACAACTCCAAAAGTCTTGAAACTCCAGGAAACTTATTTTTGGAATTAATAAAAATACTGAGCGAAGAAAATACCAAAGGGGAGCCACCCACCGTCCACGAGGGTGGGGGCATGCCCTACCCCCCTGGGCGTGCTCCCCTGCCTCGTGGGCCACCTGGCAGCCCTCCAGTGCCCATCTTATGCTATATGAAGTATTTTACCCTAGAAAAAATAATAATCAAGCTTTCGGGACGAGACACTGCCGCCACGAGGCGGAACCTTGGCGGAACCAATCTAGAGCTCCGGTGGAGCTGTTCTGCCGGGGAAACATCCCTCCGGGAGGGGGAAATCATCATCATAGTCATCACCATCGATCCTCTCATCGGGAGGGGTCAATCTCCATCAACATCTTCACCAACACCATCTCCTCTCAAACCCTAGTTCATCTCTTGTATCCAATCTTTGTCCCAAAACATCAGATTGGTACCTGTGGGTTACTAGTAGTGTTGATTACTCCTTGTAGTTGATGCTAGTTGGTTTATTCGTTGGAAGATCATATGTTCAGATCCTATATGCATATTAATACACCTCTGATTATGAACATGAATATTATTTATGAGTAGTTATGTTTGTTCCTGAGGACATAGGAGAAGTCTTGCTATAAGTAGTCATGTGAATTTGGTATTTGTTCGATATTTCGATGAGATGTATGTTGTCTCTCCTCTAGTGGTGTTATGTGAACGTCGACTACATGACACTTCACCATTGTTTGGGCCTAGAGGAAGGAATTGGGAAGTAATAAGTAGATGATGGGTTGCTAGAGTGCCAGAAGGTTAAACCCTAGTTTATGCGTTGCTTTGTAAGGGGCTGATTTGGATCCATATGTTTCATGCTATGGTTAGGTTTACCTTAATACTTCTTTTGTAGTTGCGGATGCTTGCAATAGGGGTT
Source organism: Triticum dicoccoides (assembly GCF_002162155.2). NCBI lineage: Eukaryota > Viridiplantae > Streptophyta > Magnoliopsida > Poales > Poaceae > Triticum > Triticum dicoccoides. Next base: position 451,326,428 of record NC_041381.1, on the reverse strand, counting down.
AATGATAAGTGGGATGCTTGTCCAAGGAAGGGCAGTACCCAAGCACCGGTCCACCCACATATCAAATTATCAAAGTAACGAACGTGAATCATATGAGCGTGATGAAAACTAGCTTGACGATAATCCCTATGTGTCCTCAGAGCGCTTTTCTCTATATAAGAATTTGTCCAGGCTTGTCCTTTGCTACAAAAAGGATTGGGCCACCTTGCTGCACCTTATTTACTTTTGTTACTTGTTACCCATTACAAATTACCTTATCACAAAACTATCTGTTACCGATAATTTCAGTGCTTGCAGAGAATACCTTACTGAAAACCGCTTGTCATTTCCTTCTGCAATTGCCACATTTTATGATTACGAAATTTGGCAAATGGATGTCAAAACTGCATTCCTGAATGGATTTCTGGAAGAAGAGTTGTATATGATGCAGCCGGAAGGTTTTGTCGATCCAAAAGGTGCTAACAAAGTGTGCAAGCTCCAGCGATCTATTTATGGACTGGTGCAAGCATCTCGGAGTTGGAATAAACGCTTTGATAATGTGATTAAAGCATATGGTTTTATACAGACTTTTGGAGAAGCCTGTATTTACAAGAAAGTGAGTGGGAGCTCTGTAGCATTTCTGATATTATATGTAGATGACATATTATTAATTGGAAATGATATAGAATTTCTGGATAGCATAAAGGGATACTTGAATAAAAGTTTTTCGATGAAAGACCTCGGTGAAGCTGTTTACATATTGGGCATCAAGATCTATAGAGATAGATCAAGACGCTTAATTGGACTTTCACAAAGCACATACCTTGATAAAGTTTTGAAAAAGTTTAAAATGGATCAGGCAAAGAAAGGGTTCTTGCCTGTATTACAAGGTGTGAAGTTGAGTCAGACTCAATGCCCGACCACAACAGAAGATAGAGAGAAAATAAAAGATGTTCCCTATGCTTCAGCCATAGGCTCTATCATGTATGCAATGCTGTGTACCAGACCTGATGTATGCTTAGCAATAAGTTTAGCAGGGAGGTACCAAAGTAATCCAGGAGTGGATCACTGGACAGCGGTCAAGAATATCCTGAAATACCTGAAAAGGACTAAGGATATGTTTCTCGTTTATGGAGGTGACAAAGAGCTAGTCATAAATGGTTACGTCGATGCAAGCTTTGACACTGATCCGGACAATTCTAAATCGCAAACCGAATACGTGTTTATATTGAACGGTGGAGCTGTCAGTTGGTGCAGTTCTAAACAAGCGTCATGGCGGGATCTGCATGCGAAGCAGAGTACATAGCTACTTCGGAAGCAGCAAATGAAGGAGTCCGGAGGAAAGAGTTCATTTCTGATCTAGGTGTCATACCTAGTGCATCGGGACCAATGAAGATCTTGTGTGACAATACTGGTGCAATTGCCTTGGCAAAGGAATCCAGATTTCACAAGAGGACCAAGCACATCAAGAGACGCTTCAATTACATCCGGGACCAAGTCCAGGTGGGAGACATAGAGATTTGCAAGATACATACGGATCTGAATGTTGCCGACCTGTTGACTAAGCCTCTTCCACGAGCAAAACATGATCAGCACCAAGACTCCATGGGTGTTAGAATCATTACTGTGTAATCTAGATTATTGACTCTAGTGCAAGTGGGAGACTGAAGCAAATATGCCCTAGAGGCAATAATAAAGTTATTATTTATTTCCTCATATCATGATAAATGTTTATTATTCATGCTAGAATTGTATTAACCAGAAACATGATACATGTGTGAATACATAGACAAACTTAATGTCACTAGTATGCCTCTACTTGACTAGCTCATTAATCAAAGATGGTTATGTTTCCTAACCATAGACATGAGTTGTCATTTGATTAACGGGATCACATCATTAGGAGAATGATGTGATTGACATGACCCATTCCGTTAGCTTAGCACTTGATCGTTTAGTTTGTTGCTATTGCTTTCTTCATGACTTATACATGTTCCTACAACTATGAGATTATGCAACTCCTGTTTACCGGAGGAACACTTTGTGTGCTACCAAACGTCACAACATAACTGGGTGATTATAAAGGAGCTCTACATGTGTCTCCAAAGGTACATGTTGAGTTGGCGTATTCGAGATTAGGTTTTGTGGCTCTGATTGTCGGAGAGGTATCTTTGGGCCCTCTCAGTAATGCACATCACTATAACCCTTGAAAGCAATGTAGCTAAAGAGTTAGTTATGGAATGATGCATTACGTAATGAGTAAAGAGACTTGATGGTAACGAGATTGAACTAGGTATTGAGATACCGACGATCGAATCTCGGGCAAGTAACATACCGATGACAAAGGGAACAACGTATGCTGTTATGCGGTTTGATCGATAAAGATCTTCGTAGAATATGTGGGACCAATATGGGCATCCAGGTCCCGCTATTGGTTATTGACCGGAAACGTGTCTCGGTCATGTCTACATAGTTCTCGAACCCGTAGGGTCCGCAGGCTTAACGTTTTGTTGACGATGTAGTATTATATGAGTTATGAATGTTGGTAACCGAATGTTGTTCAGAGTCCCGGATGAGATCATGGACATGACGAGGAACTCCGGAATGGTCCGGAGATAAAGTTTGATATATGGGATAATAGTGTTTGATCTCCGGAAGGGTTCCAGAATTCACTAGAAGGGGTTCTGGATGTTTCCCGAAATGTTTGGGTACGAGAACACATTATTTGGGCCAAAGGGGAAAGCCCACAAGGTTTTTGGAAAGCGCAAAAGGAAGTTTTCCGGAGTCCAGGGGCCAGACACCAGGTTCCCTGGCGTCTGGGTCCAGACGCCGGGAACCCTGGCGTCTCGCCCTGGAGTCCGAGAAGGACTCTTGCCTTTCGGGTGCAACCGACTTTGTGGAGGCTTTTACTCCAAGTTTCGACCCCAAGGCTCAACATGTAAATAGAGGGGCAGGGCTAGCACCAAAGACACATCAAGAAACACCAAGCCGTGTGTCGGCAACCCCATCCCCTCTAGTTTATCCTCCGTCATAGTTTCCGTAGTGCTTAGGCGAAGCCCTGCGGAGATTGTTCTTCACCAACACCGTCACCATGCCGTCCTGCTGCCGGAACTCATCTACTACTTTGCCCGTCTTGCTGGATCGAGAAGGCGAGGACGTCATCGAGCTGAACGTGTGCAAAACTCGGAGGTGCCGTGCGTTCGGTACTTGGATCGGTCGGATCGTGAAGACGTACGACTACATCAACCGCATTGATAAACACTTCCGCTTAGTGATCTTCAAGGGTATGAAGATACACTCCCCCTCTCGTTGCTATGCATCACCATGATCTTGCGTGTGCGTAGGATTTTTTTTGAAATTACTACGTTCCCTAACAGTGGCATCCGAGCCTGGTTTTATGCGTAGATGTTATATGCATGAGTAGAACACAAGTGAGTTGTGGGCGATACAAGTCATACTGCTTACCAGCATGTCATACTTTGGTTCGGCGGTATTGTTGGATGAAGCGGCCCGGACCGACATGTTTTGGAACGTAGCAGAAAATAAAAAAATTCTACGCTTCACCAAGATCAATGTATGGAGTCATCTAGCAACGAGAGAGAGGAGTGCATCTACATACCCTTGTAGATTGCGAGTGTAAGCGTTCAAGAGAACGGGGTTGAGGGAGTCGTACTCGTCGTGATCCAAATCACCGAAGATCCTAGTGCTGAACGGACATCACCTCCGCGTTCAACACACGTACAGTTGGGAAGACGTCTCCTCCTTCTTGATCCAGCAAGGGGGAAGGAGAGGTTGATGGAGATCCAGCAGCACAACGGCGTGGTGGTGGAAGTAGCGGCGATCTCGGCAGGGCTTCGCCAAGCTCAGCGAGAGGGAGAGGTGGTATGGGGGAGAGGAGGCGCCAGGGACTAGGGTGCGGCTCCCCTCCCTCTCCCCTCTTTATATAGGGGGCCTAGGGGGTGTGCCGACCCCCTAGAGATCCCATCTCAAGGGGAGGCCTAGGGGGGGACTTGCCCCCCAAGTCAAGTGGGGCGCCCCCCCACCCCTAGGGTTTCCAACCCTAGGCGCAGGGGAGGCCCAAGCGGGGTGCACTAGCCCACCTGGGGCTAGTTCCCTTCCCACTTCAGCCCATGTGGCCCTCCGGTATAGGTGGCCCCACCCGGTGGATCCCCGGGACCCTTCCGGTGGTCCCGGTACAATACCGGTGAACCCCGATACTTTCTCGGTGGCCGAAACTGGACTTCCTATATACAATTCTTCACCTCCGGACCATTCCGGAACTCCTCGTGACGTCCGAGATCTCATCCGGGACTCCTAAAAACTTTCGGGTTACTGCATACTAATATCTCTACAACCCTAGTGTCACCAAACCTTAAGTGTGTAGACCCTACGGGTTCGGGAATCATGCAGACATGATCGAGACAGCTCTCCGGCCAATAACTAACAGTGGGATCTGGATACCCATGTTGGCTCCCACATGTTCCACGATGATCTCATTGAATGAACCACGACGTCGAGGATTCAGGTAATCCCGTATACAATTCCCTTTGTCAATCGGTACGTTACTTGCCCGAGATTCGATCATCGGTATCCCAATACCTCGTTCAATCTCGTTACCGGCAAGTCACTTTACTCGTACCGTAATGCATGATCCCGTGACCAACCACTTGGTCACATTGAGCTCATTATGATGATGCATTACCGAGTGGGCCCAGAGATACCTCTCCGTCATACGGAGTGACAAATCCCAGTCTCGATCCGCGTCAACCCAACAGATACTTTCGGGGATACCCGTAGTATACCTTTATAGTCACCCAGTTACGTTGTGACGTTTGGTACACCCAAAGCACTCCTACGGTATCCGGGAGTTACACGATCTCATGGTCTAAGGAAATGATACTTGACATTGGAAAAACTCTAGCAAACGAACTACACGATCTTGTGCTATGCTTAGGATTGGGTCTTGTCCATCACATCATTCTCCTAATGATGTGATCTCGTTATCAATGACATCCAATGTCCATAGTCAGGAAACCATGACTATCTGTTGATCAACGAGCTAGTCAACTAGAGGCTTACTAGGGACATGTTGTGGTCTATATATTCACACATGTATTACGATTTCCGGATAACACAATTATAGCATGAATAATAGACAATTATCATGAACAAGGAAATATAATAATCATTTTATTATTGCCTCTAGGGAATATTTCCAACACGACATTACGCGTACGCTTACGCAAGACTGGTTCTACCGACATGCTTTGCAGACAGGTGGCTGGTGGGTGTCTGTTTCTCCAACTTTAGTTGAACCGAGTGTGGCTACGCCCGGTCCTTGCGAAGGTTAAAACAGCACTAACTTGACGAACTATCGTTGTGGTTTTGATGCGTAGGTAAGAACGGTTCTTGCTCATCCCGTAGCAGCCACATAAAATTTGCAACAACAAAGTAGAGGACGTCTAACTTGTTTTTGCAGGGCATGTTGTGATGTGATATGGTCAAGACGTGATGCTATATTTTATTGTATGAGATGATCATGTTTTGTAACCGAGTTATCGGCAACTGGCAGGAGCCATATGGTTGTCGCTTTATTGTATGAAATGCAAACGCCCTGTAATTGCTTTACTTTATCACTAAGCGGTAGCGATAGTCGTAGAAGCAATAGATGGCGTAACGATAATGATGCTACGATGGAGATCAAGGTGTCATGCCGGTGACGATGGTGATCACGACGATGCTTCGGAGATGGGGATCACAAGCACAAGATGATGATGGCCATATCATATCACTTATATTGATTGCATGTGATGTTTATCCTTTATGCATCTTATCTTGCTTTGATTGACGGTAGCATTTTAAGATGATCTCTCACTAAATTATCAAGAAGTGTTCTCCCTGAGTATGCACCATTGCGAAAGTTCTTCGTGCTGAGACACCACGTGATGATCGGGTGTGATAGGCTCTATGTTCAAATACAACGGGTGCAAAACAGTTGCACACGCGGAATACTCAGGTTAAACTTGACGAGCCTAGCATATACAGATATGGCCTCGGAACACGGAGACCAAAAGGTCGAACATGAATCATATAGTAGATATGATCAACATAGTGATGTTCACCATTGAAACTACTCCATCTCACGTGATGATCGGACATGGTCTAATTGATTTGGATCACGTGATCACTTAGATGACTAGAGAGATGTCTCTCTAAGTGGGAGTTCTTAAGTAATATGATTAATTGAACTTAAATTTATCATGAACTTAGTACCTGATAGTATTTTGCTTGCCTATGTTTGTTGTAGATAGATGGCTCGTGCTGTTGTTCCGTTGAATTTTAATGCGTTCCTTGAGAAAGCTAAGTTGAAAGATGATGGTAGCAATTACACGGACTGGGTCCGTAACCTGAGGATTATCCTCATTGCTGCATAAAAGAATTACATCCTGGAAGCACCGCTGGGTGCCAGGCCTGCTGCAAATGAAACTGGCAACATTAAGAACGTCTGGCAGAGCAAAGCTGATGACTACTCGATAGTTCAGTGTGCCATGCTTTACGGCTTGGAACCGGGTCTTCAACGACGTTTTGAACGTCATGGAGCATATGATATGTTCCAGGAGTTGAAGTTAATATTTCAAGCAAATGCCCGGATTGAGAGATATGAAGTCTCCAATAAGTTCTATAGTTGTAAGATGGAGGAGAATAGTTCTGTCAGTGAACATATACTCAAAATGTCTGGGTATAATAATCACTTGATTCAACTGGGAGTTAATCTTCCTGATGATAGTGTCATTGACAGAATTCTTCAATCACTGCCACCAAGCTACAAGAGCTTCGTGATGAACTATAATGTGCAAGGGATGGACAAGACTATTCCCGAGCTCTTCGCACTGCTAAAAGCTACGGAGGTAGAAATCAAGAAGGAGCATCAAGTGTTGATGGTCAATAAGACCACCAGTTTCAAGAAGAAGGGCAAAGGGAAGAAGAAGGGGAACTTCAAGAAGAACAGCAAGCAAGTTGCTGCTCAAGAGAAGAAACCCAAGTCTGGACCTAAGCATGAGACTGAGTGCTTCTACTACAAGCAGACTGGACACTAGAAGCGGAACTGCCCCAAGTATTTGGCGGATAAGAAGGATGGCAAAGTGAACAAAGGTATATGTGATATACATGTTATTAATGTGTACCTTACTAATGCTCGCAGTAGCACCTGGGTATTTGATACTGGTTCTGTTGCTAATATTTGCAACTCGAAACAGGGACTATGGATTAAGCGAAGATTGGCTAAGGACGAGGTGACGATGTGCGTGGGAAATGGTTCCAAAGTCGATGTGATCGCAGTCGGCACGCTACCTCTACATCTACCATTGGGATTAGTTTTAGACCTAAATAATTGTTATTTGGTGCCATTGTTCAGCATGAACATTATATCTAGATCTTGTTTGATGCGAGACGGTTATTCATTTAAATCAGAGAATAATGGGCGTTCTATTTATATGAGTAATATCTTTTATGGTCATGCACCCTTGAAGAGTGGTCTATTTTTATTAAATCTCGATAGTAGTGATACACATATTCATAATGTTGAAGCCAAAAGATGCAGAGTTGATAATGATAGTGCAACTTATTTGTGGCACTGCCATTTGGGTCATATTGGTGTAAAGCGCATGAAGAAACTCCATACTGATGGACTTCTGGAAATCACTTGATTATGAATCACTTGGTACTTGCGAACCGTGCCTCATGGGCAAGATGACTAAAACGCCGTTCTCTGGAACTATGGAGCGAGCAACTGATTTGTTGGAAATCATACATACTGATGTATGTGGTCCAATGAATATTGAGGCTCGCGGCGGGTATCGTTATTTTCTCACCTTCACAGATGATTTGAGCAGATATGGGTATATCTAGTTGATGAAACACAAGTCTGAAACATTTGAAAAGTTCAAAGAATTTTAGAGTGAAGTGGAAAATCATCGTAACAAGAAAATAAAATTTCTACGATCTGATCGTGGAGGAGAATATTTGAGTTACGATTTTGGTTTACATTTGAAACAATGTGGAATAGTTTTGCAACACACGCCACCCGGAACACCACAACGAAATGGTGTGTCCGAACGTCGTAATTGTACTTTACTAGATATGGTGAGATCTATGATGTCTCTTACTGATTTACCGCTATCATTTTGGGGTTATGCTTTAGAGACGGCCACATTCACGTTAAATAGGGCACCATCAAAATCCGTTGAGACGACGCCTTATGAATTGTGGTTTGGCAAGAAACCAAAGTTGTCGTTTCTTAAAGTTTGGGGCTGTGATGCTTATGTAAAGAAACTTCAACCAGATAAGCTTGAACCCAAATCGGAGAAATGTGTCTTCATAGGATACCCAAAAGAGACTATTGGGTACACCTTCTATCACAGATCTGAGGGCAAGATTTTTGTTGCTAAATTTGGATCCTTTCTAGAGAAGGAGTTTCTCTTGAAAGAAGTGAGTGGGAGGAAAGTAGAACTTGATGAGGTAACTGTACCTGCTCCCTTATTGGAAAGTAGTTCATCACAAGAACTGGTTCCTGTGACAACTACACCAATGAGTGAGGAAGCTAATGATAATGGTCTTGAAACTTCAGATCAAGTTACTACCGAACCTCGTAGGTCAACCAGAGTAAGATCCGCACCAGAGTGGTACGATAATCCTATTCTAGAAGTCATGTTACTTGACCATGGCGAACCTACGAACTATGAGGAAGCGATGATGATCCCAGATTCCGCAAAATGGCTTGAGGCCATGAAATCTGAGATGGGATCCATGTATGAGAACAAAGTATGGACTTTGGTTGACTTGCCCGATGATCGGCAAGCCATTTAGAATAAATGGATCTTCAAGAAGAAGACTCACGCTGATGGTAATATAACTGTCTACAAAGCTTGACTTGCTGCGAAAGGTTTTCGACAAGTTCAAGGGGTTGACTACGATGAGACTTTCTCACCCGTAGCGATGCTTAAGTCTGTCCGAATCATGTTAGCAATTGCCGCATTTTATGATTATGAAATTTGGCAAATGGATGTCAAAACTGCATTCCTGAATGGATTTCTGGAAGAAGAGTTGTATATGATGCAGCCGGAAGGTTTTGTCGATCCAAAAGGTGTTAACAAAGTGTGCAAGCTCCAGCGATCTATTTATGGACTGGTGCAAGCATCTCGGAGTTGGAATAAACACTTTGATAGGGTGATCAAAGCATATGGTTTTATACAGACTTTTGGAGAAGCCTGTATTTACAAGAAAGTGAGTGGGAGCTCTGTAGCATTTTTGATATTATATGTAGATGACATATTATTAATTGGAAATGATATAGAATTTCTGGATAGCATAAAGGGATACTTGAATAAAAGTTTTTCGATGAAAGACCTCGGTGAAGCTGTTTACATATTGGGCATCAACATCTATAGAGATAGATCAAGACGCTTAATTGGACTTTCACAAAGAACCTTGCTAAAGTTTTGAAAAAGTTCAAAATGGATCAGGCAAAGAAATGGTTCTTGCCTGTATTACAAGGTGTGAAGTTGAGTTAGACTCAATGCCCGACCACAACAGAAGATAGAGAGAAAATAAAAGATGTTCCCTATGCTTCAGCCATAGGCTCTATCATGTATGCAATGCTGTGTACTAGACCTGATGTATGCTTAGCAATAAGTTTAGCAGGGAGGTACCAAAGTAATCCAGGAGTGGATGACTGGACAGCGATCAAGAATATCCTGAAATACCTGAAAAGGACTAAGGATATGTTTCTCATTTATGAAGGTGACAAAGAGCTAGTCGTAAATGGTTACGTCGATGCAAGCTTTGACACTGATCCAGACCATTCTAAATCACAAACCGGATATGTGTTATATTGAACGGTGGAGCTGTTAGTTGGTGCAGTTCTAAACAAAGCGTCATGGCAGGATCTACATGCGAAGCAGAGTACATAGCTGCTTTGGAAGCAGCAAATGAAGGAGTCTGGATGAAAGAGTTCATTTGCGATCTAGGTGTCATACCTAGTGCATCGAGACCAATGAAGATCTTCTGTGACAATACTGGTGCAATTGCCTTGGCAAAGGAATCCAGATTTCACAAAAGGACCAAGCACATCAAGAGACGCTTCAATTCCATCAGAGACCAAGTCCAGGTGGGAGACATAGAGATTTGCAAGATACATACGGATCTGAATGTTGCAGACCCGTTGACTAAGCCTCTTCCACGAGCAAAACATGATCAGCACCAAGACTCCATGGGTGTTAGAATCATTACTGTGTAATCTAGATTATTGACTCTAGTGCAAGTGGGAGACTAAAGCAAATATGCCCTAGAGGAAATAATAAAGTTATTATTTATTTCCTCATATCATGATAAATGTTTATTATTCATGCTAGAATTGTATTAATCGGAAACATGATACATGTGTGAATACATAGACAAACTTAATGTCACTAGTATGCCTCTACTTGACTAGCCCATTAATCAAAGATGGTTATGTTTCCTAACCATAGACATGAGTTGTCATTTGATTAACGGGATCACATCATTAGGAGAATGATGTGATTGACATGACCCATTCCGTTAGCTTAGCACTTGATCGTTTAGTTTGTTGCTATTGCTTTCTTCATGACTTATACATGTTCCTACAACTATGAGATTATGAAACTCCTGTTTACCAGAGGAACACTTTGTGTGCTACCAAACGTCACAACGTAACTGGGTGATTATAAAGGAGCTCTACAGGTGTCTCCAAAGGTACATGTTGAGTTGGCGTATTTCGAGATTAGGTTTTGTCACTCCGATTGTCGGAGAGGTATCTCTGGGCCCTCTCGGTAATGCACATCACTATAAGCCTTGCAAGCAATGTAGCTAAAGAGTTAGTTACAGAATGATGCATTATGTAACAAGTAAAGAGACTTGCCGGTAACGAGATTGAACTAGGTATTGAGATACCGACGATCGAATCTCGGGCAAGTAACATACCGATGACAAAGGGAACAACGTATGTTGTTATGCGGTTTGACCGATAAAGATCTTTGTAGAATATGTGGGAGCCAATATGGGCATCCAGGTCCCGCTATTGGTTATTAACCGGAAACGTGTCTCGGTCATGTCTACATAGTTCTCGAACCCGTAGGGTCCGCACGCTTAACATTTTGTTGACGATATAGTATTATATGAGTTATGTATGTTGGTAGCCGAATGTTGTTTGGAGTCCCGGATGAGATCATGGACATGACGAGGAACTCCGGAATGGTCCGGAGATAAAGTTTGATATATGGGATAATAGTGTTTGATCTCCGGAAGGGTTCCGGAATTCATCGGAAGGGGTTCCGGATGTTTCTCGAAATGTTTGGGTACGAGAACACGTTATCTGGACCAAAGGGTAAAGCCCACAAGGTTTTTGCAAAGCGCAAAAGGAAGTTTTGAGGAGTCCAGGGGCTAGACGCCAGGGTCCCTGGCGTCTGGGTCCAAACGCCGGGAACCCTGGCGTCTGGCCCTGGAGTCCAAGAAGGACTCTTGCCTTTCGGGTGAAACCGACTTTGTGGAGGCTTTTACTCCAAGTTTCGACCCCAAGGCTCAACATATAAATAAAGGGGCAGGGCTAGCACCAAAGACACATCAAGAAACACCAAGCCGTGTGCCGGCAACCCCGTCCCCTCTAGTTTATCCTCCGTCATAGTTTCCGTAGTGCTTAGGCGAAGCCCTGCGGAGATTGTTCTTCAGCAACACTGTCACCACGCCGTCGTGCTGCTGGAACTCATCTACTACTTCGCCCGTCTTGCTGGATCGAGAAGGCGAGGACATCATCGAGCTGAACGTGTGCAGAACTCGGAGGTGCCGTGCATTCAGTACTTGGACTGGTCAGATCGTGAAGACGTACGACTACATCAACCGCGTTGATAAACGCTTCCGCTTAGCGATCTTCAAGGGTATGAAGATACACTCCCCCTCTCGTTGCTATGCATCACCATGATCTTGCGTGTGCGTAGGATTTTTTTTGAAATTACTACATTCCCTAACATCTTCACCCTGACCAGTAGAGCAAAGAGTTTCTCCTCAACCTACTGAACCTACTGAAAATGTTTACTTTGAAATTCCTTCGGGTATGATAGAGAGACTGCTAGCTAATCCTTTTTCAGGAGATGGAACATTGCATCCCGATTTGCACCTAATCTATGTGGATGAAGTTTGTGGATTATTTAAGCTTGCAGGTATGCCCGAGGATGTTATCAAGAAGAAGGTCTCCCGTTTATCTTTGAAGGGAAAGGCATTGACATGTTTTAGGCTATGTGATGATATGGGATCATGGAACTACAACCGATTGAAATTGGAATTTCATCAAAAGTTTTATCCTATGCATCTTGTTCATCGTGATCATAATTATATATATAATTATTGGCCTCGCGAAGGAGAAAGCATTGTTCAAACTTGGGGGAGGCTTAAGTCAATTTTATATTCATGCCCCAATCATGAGTTGTCAAGAGAAATTATTACTCAAAATTTTTATGCTCGGCTTTCTCTTAACAATCGCTCCATGCTCGATAATTCTTGTACTGGCTCTTTCATGATGGAGACTATTGAATTTAGATGGGATTTATTGGAAAGAATTAAACGCAACTCTGAATATTGGGACCTCGACAAAGGTAAGGAGTCAGGTATAACACCTAAGTTTGATTGTGTTAAATCTTTATGGATACAGATGCTTTTCGTGAATTTAGCACTAAATATGGACTTGACTCTGAGATAGTAGCTTCTTTCCGTGAATCATTTGCTACTCATGTTGATCTCCCTAAGGAGAAGTGGTTTAAATATAATCCTCCCATTGAAGTAAAAGTAGTTGCACCTATTAAAGTTGAAGAAAAGACTATCACTTATAATGATCCTATTGTTCCTACTAGCTATATTGAGAGACCACCTTTCCCTATTAGGATAAATGACCACGCTAAAGCTTCAACTATGGTTCGTAAGAGTAATACTAGAACACCTACACCACCTGAGCAAATTAAAGTTGAACCTAGTATTGCTATGGTTAAAGATCTCTTGGCTGATAATATTGATGGGCATGTTATTTACTTCTGTGATGAAGCTGCTAGAATTGCTAGACCCGACACTAAGAATAAACATAGACCTGTTGTAGGCATGCCTGTTATTTCTGTTAAAATAGGAGATCATTGTTATCATGGCTTATGTGATATGGGTGCTAGTGCAAGTGCAATACCTCATTCCTTATACAAAAAAATTATGCATGATATTGCACCTGTTGAGATAGAAGAAATTGATGTTATAATTAAGCTTGCCAATAGAGATACTATTTCACCAGTTGGGATTGTTAGAGATGTTGAAGTCTTGTGTGGGAAAGTTAAATACCCTGCTGATTTTCTTGTTCTTGGTTCCCCACAAGATGGCTGTTAATGCTAGGATAGATTGCGAAAAGGATGTTGTTACTATTGGTTTAGGGGATATGTCTCATGAGTTTAATTTTGCTAAATTTCGTAGACAACCCCATGATAAAGAATTGCCTAGTAAGGATGAAATTATTGGTCTTGCTTCTATTGTCGTGCCTCCTTATGATCCTTTAGAACAATATTTGCTAGACCATGAAAATGATATGTCTATGAATGAAAGAAGGGAGATAGATGAAGTATTCTTTAAACAGGGACCTATTTTGAAACACAACTTGCCTATTGAAATTCTAGGGGATCCTCCACCATCCAAGGGTGATCCCGTGTTCGAGCTTAAACCACTACCCGATACTCTTAAATATGTTTATCTTGATGAAAAGAAGATATATCCTGTTATTATTAGTGCTAACCTTTTAGAGCAGGAAGAGGAGAAATTATTGAAAACTTTAAAGAAGCACCGTGTTGCTATTGGATATACTCTTGGTGATCTTAAGGGCATTAGTCCCACTCTATGCCAACACAAAATAAGATTGGAGAAAGACGCCAAACCAGTTGTTGGTCACCAACGACGATTAAATCCTAAGATGAAAGAAGTGGTAAGAAAAGAAATATTAAAACTCCTGGAGGCAAGTATAATTTATCCCGTTGCTGATAGTCAGTGGGTAAGTCATGTCCATTGTGTCCCTAAGAAGGGAGGTATTACTGTTGTTCCTAATGATAAAGATGAATTGATCCAGCAAAGAATTGTTACAGGTTATAGGATGGTAATTGATTTCCGCAAATTAAATAAAGCTACTAAAAAAGATCATTATCCTTTGCCTTTTATTGATCAAATGCTAGAAAAATTATCCAAACATACACATGTTTGCTTTCTAGATGGTTACTCTGGTTTCTCACAAATACCTGTGTCAATAGAGGATCAAGAAAAGACCACTTTTACTTGCCCTTTTGGTACTTTTGCTTATAGATGTATGCCTTTTGGTTTATGTAATGCACCTGCTACCTTTCAAAGATGCATGATGGCTATATTATCTAACTTTTGTGAAAAGATTGTTGAGGTTTTCATGGATGATTTCTCCGTGTATGGAACTTCATTTGATGATTGTTTAAGAAACCTTGACCGAGGTTTGCAGAGATGTGAAGAAACTAGTCTTGTCTTGAATTGGAAGAAGTGCCACTTTATGGTTAATGAAGGCATTATCTTGGGGCACAAAATTTCTGAAAGAGGTATTGAAGTTGATAAAGCTAAGGTTGATGCTATTGAAAAGATGCCATGTCCTAAGGACATTAAAGGTATAAGAAGTTTCCTTGGTCATGACGGTTTTTATAGGAGGTTCATTAAGGACTTCTCTAAAATTTCTAGGCCTCTGACTAATCTCTTACAAACAGATATTCCTTTTGTCTTCGATGATGATTGTGTAGAAGCATTTGAAATACTTAAGAAAGCTTTGATTTCTGCACCTATTATTCAACCACCTGATTGGAATTTACCCTTTAAAATTATGTGCGATGCTAGTGATTATGCCGTAGGTGCTGTTCTAGGACAAAGAGTTGATAAGAAACTAAATGTTATTCAGTATGCTAGTAAAACTCTAGACAGTGCCCAGAGAAATTATGCTAATACTGAAAAAGAATTTTTAGCAGTTGTTTTTGCTTGTGATAAGTTTAGACCTTATATCGTTGATTCTAGAGTAACTGTTCACACTGATCATGCTGCTATTAAATATCTTATGAAAACGAAAGATGCTAAAACTAGACTTATTAGATGGGTTCTCCTACTACAAGAATTTGATTGGCATATTATTGATAGAAAGGGAGTTGAGAACCCCATTGCAGACAACTTGTCTAGGTTAGAGAATGTTCTTGATGACCCACTACCTATTGATGATAGCTTTCCTGACGAACAAGTAGCAGTCATAAATACTTCTCGTACTACTCCATGGTATGCTAATTACACTAATTATATTGATGCTAAATTTATACCACCTAGTTTCACATACCAGCAAAAGAAAAAGTTTTTCTATGATCTAAGACATTACTTCTGGGATGACCCACACCTTTATAAAGGAGTAGATGGTGTTATTAGATGTTGTGTACCTAAGCATGAACAGGAAAAGATCCTACGCAAGTGTCACTCTGAGGCTTATGGAGGACACCGCGCTGGAGATAGAACTACACATAAGGTATTGCAGTCCGATTTTTATTGGCCTACTCTCTTCAAAGATGCCCGTAAGTTTGTCTTGTCTTGTGATGAATGTCAAAGAATTGGTAATATTAGTAGACGCCAAGAAATGCCTATGAATTATTCTCTTGTTATTGAATCATTTGATGTTTGGGGCTTTGATTATATGGGACCGTTTCCTTCCTCTAATGGGTATACACATATTTTAGTTGCTGTCGATTACGTTACTAAGTGGGTAAGCTATTCCAACTAGTAGTGCTGATCATAACACCTCTATTAAGATGCTTAAAAAAGTTATTTTTCCGAGGTTTGGAGTCCCTAGTACCTAATGATTGACGGTGGTTCACATTTTATTCATGGTGCTTTTCGTAAAATGCTTCCTAAGTATGATGTTAATCATAGAATTGCATCTCCATATCACCCACAGTCTAGTGGCCAAGTAGAACTGAGTAATAGAGAGCTCAAATTAATTTTGCAAAAGACTATTAATAGATCTAGAAAGAATTGGTCCAAGAAACTTGATGATGCATTATGGGCGTATAGAACTGCATATAAAAATCCTATGGGTATGTCTCCATATAAAATGGTTTATGGAAAAGCATGTCACTTACCTCTCGAACTAAAACATAAGGCATATTGGGCCATTAAAGAGCTCAATTATGATTTCAAACTTACCGGTGAGAAGAGGCTATTTGACATTAGCTCACTTGATGAATGGACAACTCAAGCCTATAAGAATGCCAAACTGTTTAAAGAAAAAGTTAAAAGATGGCATGACAAAAGGATACAAAAGCGTGAGTTTAATGTAGGTGATTATGTGTTGCTTTTCAACTCACGTTTAAGACTTTTTGCAGGAAAACTCCTCTCTAAATGGGAAGGTCCTTGCGTTATCGAGGAGGTCTATCATTCCAGTGCCATAAAAATCAACAACTTCGAAGGCACGAGTCCGAAGGTGGTGAACGGTCAAAGAATCAAACATTATATCTCAAGTAATCCCATAAATGTTGAAACCAATGTTATTGAAACCGTAACCCCATAGGAATACATAAGGGACACTTTCCAGAATGTTTCAGACTCCGAAAAGGAATAGGTATGTGGTACGGTAAGTAAACCGACTCCAAAATAGTTCTAGTAGCAATTTTTCTCCATTTTGGAATATTTAAGAAAATAGGAAATTAAGAAGTAGTCCGGGAAGGACATGAGGCGTCCACGAGGGCGGAGGGCGCGCCCTACCCCCCTGGGCACGCCCCCCTACCTCGTGGGCACCTCGTGTGCCCTCTGGACTCCGTTTTCTTGCACGATACTTCCTGTGGTCGGTAAAAATTCATTATATAATCTCCCGAAGGTTTTGACCACCGTATCACGCAAATATCCTCTGTTTTTGTTTCGAGCTATTTTTCTGACAGATCTAGATCACCATGATGTCTTCAAGCGCCCCCAAGGACAAGTTTTTCGAGAAGGTCATCAACCCCTACCTCACGGAGGTGCTGCAACACCCTCAAACCATTGAGATGCGTGAGGGGGTGCTGCACATCCGCGATGTTGAAGGACCAAGGAGGATCGGAGGCGTGGAGACAAGACTGAAGCAATGGAACAACAAGTTTTCAAGTGCCAAGGGATGGTGGAACACGGACTCAATGCCAACCACATGATGATCGCGGAGTTCACCAACAACCACAAGCTGGACGCCAAGAACATTGGGGAGGCCATCTTCAAGCTTCATGAGAAAATCGAGCACCTCCAAGCTCAGATCTATGACCTACAAAACCAAAACTGTGAGTATGAATATAGATTCAAGAGGATGAGTTTGGCTGCAGATTTGAGGATCCCAGAGACTCGATCATCCTTCTATGATGGTGAGCCTATGCCTTGGAAGACGGACGACAAGCCTACATCAGCAACAACTCCATCATCACCACCTCCGAAGAAGGAGACATTAACACATGGGTATGGGCACTCCCCTTGGCAACTGCCAAGCTTGGGGGAGGTGCCCCGGTATCCTATCACCATCACACTCCTATCTTTACCGTTTTTCTTAGTTCGTTCCTTTTGATAATATCTTGATCTAGTAGAATAAAGTTTTAGAATGATCTAGTTTTGAGTTTTGCTTTATGATCCCTTTATGTAATTGAGTCCGTGAGCTATATATAATAAAGATTAGTCTTGAGTCAAGGGCTTTGCTATCTTGCTATGATCTTGAGGGAATAAGAGAAAAAGAAAGATAAAAAGAAATAAAGATATCATACTGGTCTTATGGAGAGTAATGACTTCACATATTGAGAATATGATGAATAAAAGTTGTTGAGAGTTGGCAAACATAGTTTTGGTCATCGATGCAATTAATAGGAAGTAATAAAGAAAGAGAGGTTTTCACATATAAATATACTATCTTAGACATCTTTTATGATTATGAGCACTCATTAAAATATGACATGCTAAAGAGTTGACATTGGACAAGGAAGACAATGTAATGGGTTATGTTTTCTTATATCTGAAATAAAGTATATTGTCATGGATCATCCAACATGTTGAGCTTGCCTTTCCCCCTAATGATAGCCAAATTCTTTGCACCAAGTAGAGATACTACTTGTGCTTCCGAATATCTTTAACCCAGTTTTGCCATGAGAGTCCACCATACCTACCTATGGATTGAGTAAGATCCTTCAAGTAAGTTGTCATGTTGCATGCAATAAAAATTGCTCTCTAAATATGTATGACTTATTAGTGTGGAGTAAATAAGCGATCTTGTGATATGGAAGGAATAAAAGCGACGGACTGCATAATAAAGGTCCATATCACAAGTGGCAATATAAAGTAACGTTCTTTTGCATTAAGATTTCATGCATCCAACCATAAAAGCACATGACAACCTCTGCTTCCCTCTGAAAGGGCCTATCTTTTATTCTTGTCTTATACCTTTTACTAGAGTCATGGTGATCTTCACCTTTCCTTTTTATATTTTATCCTTTGCCAAGCACCTTGTGTTGGATGTAAGTTAGCATGAACTATTATTGTTGACATTACCCTTGAGGTAAAAGGTTGGGAGGCAACATTATAAGCCCCTATCTTTCTCCGTGTCCTATTAAAACTCCATACCCATAAGTATTACATGAGTGTTAGCAATTGTGAAAGACTAAATGATAGTTGAGTATGTGGACTTGCTGCAAAGCTCTTATATTGACTCTTTCCGATGTTATGATAAATTGCAATTGCTTCAATGACCAAGGTTATAGTTTGTTAGTTTTCAATGAAGTTTCTGATTCATACTTGACATTGTGGATAGATTATTACTTGAGCATAAGAAATCACATGACAAAATATTTATATATGTGTTGCTGTTATAAGAATGATCATGATGCCCTCATGTCCATATTTTATTTTATCGACACCTGAAAGCACAAGTGCTCCCTAGGTGGTTTTGGTAATTAATGTCAACATATCTCATATTGGACTAACACGTTTATCCAGTATGTTTCAGATAAGTTCAACAATGGAGTGGCATGGACTAAAGGATGTGGGAACTCCTTAAAGATGCTAAGGACAAAGGATTGGCTCAAGCTTCAAGCTCAAGACTCTTCATTTTACATTTTAGTGATCCAAGATCACATTGAGTCTATAGGAAAAGCCAATACTATCAAGGAGGGATGAGGTGTTGCTTAATGAGCCTCTTGCTTCAAGTGCTTAGTGATATGCTCCAAATACCCTCAACTACTTTCCCACTTCCACACATATGTCCTAAACCTAAAGTCAAACTCGGCCCCACTGATTCTTCCTATCCGGCGCCACCGAGTTTGGATGTCTTAGCCACTGCCACAAACACTAGGCAAATCGGTTTCACCGAGATGGGATTGTAATCTCTCTGTGTATGTCCATTACCAGAATCGGTCTCACCGAGTTTGAGCAATCGGTACTACCGAGATTACAATGCAAACTTTCTGGTTGACTTATTATCAAAATCGGTCCCACCGAGTTTGATAATCGGTCCAACCGAGTTTGCCTGACCAACTCTCTGGAAAGCTTATTACCAAAATCGGTCTCACCGAGTTTGTGTAATTGGTCTTACCGAGATTATGTTATGCCCTAACCCTAACCATATCGGTCCTACAGAGTTGCATTTCGGTCCCACCGAAAATCCTAACGGTCACTAAATTTGCTAAATCGGTCTGACCGAGTTTCTCAATTCGGTCCCACCGAGTTTGGCAAGTTGTGTGTAATGGTTAGATTTTGTGTGGAGGCTATATATACCCCTCCACCTCCTCTTCATTCATGGAGAGAGCCACCAGACTAAACCTACACTTCCAGAATCCTATTTCTGAGAGAGAACTACCTACTCATGTGTTGAGGCCAAGATATTCCATTCCTACCATATGAATCTTGATCTCTAACCTTCCCCAAGTTGCTTTCCACTCAAATCCTCTTTCCACCAGATCCAAATCATATGAGAGAGAGTTAAGTGTTGAGGAGACTATCATTTGAAGCACAAGAGCAAGGAGTTCATCATCAACGCACCATTTGTTACTTCTTGGAGAGTGGTGTCTTCTAGATTGGCTAGGTGTCACTTGGGAGCCTCCGACAAGATTGTGGAGTTGAACCAAGAAGTTTGTAAGGGCAAGGAGATCGCCTACTTCGTGAAGATCTACCGCTAGTGAGGCAAGTCCTTTGTGGGCGACGGTCATGGTGGGATAGACAAGGTTGCTTCTTCGTGGACCCTTCGTGGGTGGAGCCCTCCGTGGACTCGCGCAACAGTTACCCTTCGTGGGTTGAAGTCTCCATCAACGTGGATGTACAATAGCACCACCTATCGGAACCACGCCAAAAACATCCGTGTCTCCAATTGCGTTTTAATTCTCCAAACCCCTCCCTTTACATTCTTGCAAGTTGCATGCTTTACTTTCCGCTGCTCATATACTCTTTGCATGCTTGCTTGATATGTGTTGTGAATATTAAACTTGTGCCTAAACTCCACTTAAACTTTAAAAGGGTTAAAAACTACAACTTTGATACTTAGTGTCTAATCACCCCCCCCCCCTCTAGACACCTCTTCTCAAGGTCCTACAAGTGGTATCAGAGCATTGGTCTCCATTGCCTTGGTTTAATCACCATTGGAGGAAGATGGATGAGTCTACTTTGGGGAGTCTTAGACATAGAGTGCCTATTCTTGATGGAGAGTATTTTCATGAGTGAAAAAATGAGATGCTTGTTATTTTCAACCAATATCATTTGAACAAGTACATTGCTAACCCTTGTGCACCTTATGTTGACCCTATGCATCCAACCCATGATGAGTCAATTGACATGGTTAGGAATCTTAGAACTGCCGAACTTATTATTAGAGGATTGCCTAGAAACTTGATTGGATGTTTGCCTACTTTTAAGTGTGCCTACACTATATGGAAATTTCTTGAGGAACGATTCCAGATTATTCATTGAAAAATCTAAATGAAATTCTCCATAAGTCTATTGCTTTGAGTAAAATGAATACTAGTGATCCTATGTTTGGTGATCGTCTATTTGAGCTCACAAACCTTATGCGTGCCAAAGGAAATGTTGGTATTATTAGTGACATTATTTCCGAAGCTATAAAAATTCATAGACAAGATCATTGTCAAACTCACTCTAACGAATCACCCTCTCTACGATTTGATCCACCACATGACGATGTTGAACTTGGATACTATGATGAGGATGATGATAGTGACTTTGATCTTGATGATGCAATGAGACACTTTGGTCTTATGGCAAATCTTCGGGGATATATGTCAGGAGGAAAGGAATGGGTTCTTGATAGTGGATGTACCGATCACATGACCGGAGATAAAGACATGTTTCGTGAGCTTGCTGATAATGATAGTCCTCGAAAGTATGTCACTTTCGGTGACAACTCAAAGGGTAAGGTGGCTGGCCTTGGTAAGGTGGCCATATCACATGATAGCTCCATACAAAATGTCATGCTCGTTGAATCTCTTGGGTACAACTTACTTTCAGTATCTAGACTTGCTGATTTCGGGTTCAATGTTCTATTTACTGAAGTAGATTGCCAAGTGTTTCGTCGCGACAATCATAAAATGGTCTTTACTGGTATACGTAGAGGTGATCTATACATTGTTGATTTCACTAAAAAGGCTCAACCTAAAACTTGCTTCATTGCTAAATCCTCAAAAGGCTGGTTATGGCATAGACGACTAGGTCACGTTGGCATGAGAAACCTTGACAAGCTTATTAAGGGAAATCATATCCTTGGAGTTAATGATGTCATATTTGATAAGGATAGACTTTGCAGTGCTTGTCAGGCAGGTAAACAGGTTGGAGGAAGGCATCCCGTGAAGAACATCATGACCACAAAGAGGCCACTTGAGCTACTTCACATGGATCTCTTTGGTCCCAACTCTTACAAGAGTCTCGGTGGAAATTCTTTTGGTCTAGTTATAGTTGATGATTTTTCAAGATTTACATGGGTGTTCTTTCTCGATGATAAATCGCAGGTCCAAAAGATCTTCAAAAACTTCGCTAGGAAAGCCCAAAATCAATCTGAAGTGAAGATCAAGAAGGTTCGCAGCGACAACGGAATGGAGTTCAAGAACGCAAATGTGGACACCTTTCTTGACGAAGAAGGGATTTCACACGAGTTCTCGGCTACATACACACCTCAACAAAATGGAGTTTTTGAGAGGAAGAACCGGACGCTCATCGAAATGGCGAGAACAATGCTTGATGAGTACAAGACGCCGAAGCACTTTTGGGCATAAGCGGTTGAGACAGCTTGTCATGCAATAAATCGCTTGTATCTTCACAAGCTACTCGGCAAGACGGCATACGAGCTCCTCACCGGTAACAAACCCCAAGTTGGATACTTTCGAGTATTCGGCTCAAAGTGCTACATTCTTGATAAGCATCGTCGTTCTAAATTTGCTCCTAAGTCTCATGAAGGTTTCCTACTAGGTTATGGCTCAAACTCTCACACATACCGTGTCTACAACAATTTCACCCGAAAGATTGAAGAGACGGTAGATGTGAAGTTTGATGAATCTAACGGCTCGCAAGTAGAGCAATTGCCAATTGATGTAGGAGACAAAGATCCTTCGGAAGCAATCCAAGACTTGTCTATTGGCAAGGTCCGTCCAACGGAGGTGAAGGAGAGTACCTCGTCTGTCCAAGTGGAAGCTTCTACTTCACGACAAGGTGAACCAAGAGTTGATACGGAAGCATCCACAAGTGGGACACACCAAGATGAAGAAAACGAGGAAGTGCATCAAGATGAACGTCAACAACCTCCTTCTCCACCACGACAAGAGAACGACAACCCCAACAATGAAGAAGGCCAAGAAGAAGAACAAGATGAAGAAGATATTGAACAAAGATCCAAGCAAAAGCGTTCACGAGTTCGAGCAAGAATTGCTAAAGACCATCCCGTCGAGCAAATCTACAATGATATCAAACCGGGAGAATCACTCGCTCTAAAACTTGTCTAGCTAACTTTTGTGAAAACTATTCTTTCATCTCTAGCATTGAACCTATGAAGGTCGAAGAAGCATTGGAAGATCCGGATTGGATAAATGCTATGCATGAAGAGCTACACAACTTTGAGAGAAACCAAGTTTGGACATTGGTTGAGAAGCCCGACAACAACCACAACATCATCGGTACCAAATGGGTGTTTCGTAACAAGCAAGATGAAGATGGACAAGTAGTTCGCAACAAAGCACGTCTCGTCGCCCAAGGCTCCACGCAAGTCGAAGGTATGGACTATGGTGAGACTTACGCCCCCGTTGCTAGACTTGAGTCTATTCACATCTTACTTGCCTATGCTAATCATCATGATATCACCTTGTACCAAATGGACATTAAAAGTGCTTTTCTAAATGGTGAAATAGAGGAGGAAGTTTATGTTAAGCAACCTCCCGGCTTTGTCAATCCTAAGAAACCCAATCATGTTTACAAACTTCACAAAGCTCTTTATGGTCTTAAACAAGCTCCCAGAGCATGGTATAAATGCTTGACCAAGTTCCTTATTGAAAAAGGCTTTGAAATTGGGAAAATTGATTCTACTCTTTTTACTAAAAGGGTTAATGGAGAACTATTTGTGTGCCAAATCTATGTTGATGATATTATATTTGGTTCAACTAACCCTCATTTTAGTGAAAAGTTTGGGAAGCTAATGTCGGAGAAGTTTGAGATGTCTATGATGAGTGAACTCAAATTATTTCTTGGGTTGCAAATCAAGCAAACTAAGAAAGGTACCTTTGTTTCTCAAACAAAGTACACTAAGGACTTATTCAAGAAGTTCAATATGCAAGAATGCAAAGGTATGACTGCACCCATGCCTACTAGTAGACATCTTGACTTAACCAAAGATGATGAACCGGTTGATCAAAAGGTTTATCGCTCTATGATTGGTTCATTGTTATATCTATGTGCTTCACGTCCCGATATTATGCTAAGTGTGTGCATGTGTGCAAGATATCAAGCTGCTCCTAAAGAATGTCATCTTAAGGCTGTGAAAAGGATAGTGAGATACTTAATACATACACCAAATTTTGGCATTTGGTATCCTAAAAGGGCCTCTTTCGATCTTGTTGGCTACTCCGACTCGGACTATGCCGGAGACAAGGTTGATAGAAAGTCCACTTCGGGTACTTGTCAATTTCTTGGTAGATCTCTTGTGTCTTGGTCCTCCAAGAAACAACACTCGGTATCCTTATCCACTGCCGAAGCAGAATACATTGCCGCTGGTTCATGTTGTGCTCAATTACTTTGGATGACCCAAACTCTTAAAGATTATGGGATATATGTGAAACATGTTTCATTGCTTTGTGACAATGAAAGTGCTATCAAAATTGGTCATAATTCTGTGCAACATTCTCGAACTAAGCATACTGAACTTCGTCATCTTTTCATTCGAGATCATGTTGCTAAGGGTGAAATTGATCTTAAGCATGTTCGCACCGAAAAGTAATTAGCGGGTATATTCACTAAACCTCTTGATGAGAAAGTGTTTTGCAGGTTAAGAGGAGAATTGAACATCATTGATGCTTCAAACTTGGAGTAGAAACTCCATTGGATACATGCAAGACATGAGCTTATGACTAATCCTTGATATTTCTCTTATGATGAAAATCATATATCTTGGATATATTTGCATCTTGCATGTTATCTAACCCATGTAGGTACTTGGTTGAATCAAATTCCATGAGATTGTAACCTACTCATATCTTGAGCAATCTCTACATCACCAAGTCTCTATACAAAGGTGGTTGAAGACAAGGCAGCACGGAACCATTCAAACATATCCTTTGACAAATTCTATGTTGAGCTTCATGATTGTCATTTTTGGATACACAAGTGCTCTTCCTTGCACGAACTAACCCATGTAGATAGATGGACTCAAATTCCAAGTGGTCCTCCAAATTCTTGATGAGCTACATCAACCTCGAGAAACTCACACAAGTTCAACTACATGGACAACACCACCAACCAAGATGTGTTATTCCATCTTAGAGAAGCTTTACTCCAAGTCATGAGTTAAAGCAACTCGACAAGATGTGAATACATCAAGATGCTTAAACGAAAAATGGCAACCCCATTTTGAGCTTAAACAATGAGTATGACCTATGATCAAGTGATCTCACTTGACTTCTAAGTCAATATACTCTAACATAGGTGACTTTGTCGCCGACCATCTGTAGATGAAGTTCTCTTGTGTTTTCTTCTGTGTTTTTGCATTTGTCTCATGCATATTTGTTTCCCTTTAAAAAAAACTTCATCTAGATTTCTTTCTGTTTGCTCTGCATTTTCTGCATCAATTCCTTGCATATCTTTCAGTTAATTCCTTGCAAATCTTTGTGAGATCTTATTAGTCTAGTGAGTTGCGGTGACAAGTGTTTTTCTCTGTGATGAACTCGGTTACACCGATTTGTTATTTTCGATCCAACCAAAAAATTTTGGTACCGCCGAAGCATACCACTCGGTGCCACTGATTTCACAATAGGAAAATAGTTTGCCACTTATTATGTGTTTCTTCTGATCCAGCTCCACTCGATGAATCTTGTCCTCTACAAGCATCACATTTTTAATCATTGTTTTATGTTGTGACTCAAGGATCAAACCCATTCACGACAAATTCCAGAGGGAGAGAGAGAGATTACATCTTTATCAAACCCTTCTTGGAAATTGATGTCAAAGGGGGAGAGAGAGATCACATCAAAGCTTATCACTTAAAGAGATCACATTAGAGAAGGAGAGAGAGAGATCCTTCAGGGGGAGAGAGAGAGATCTCCCGGGGGAGAGAATACTAGTAGAAAGTATTTCTCAAGGATCCCAGATGCTTGGTGTTCAAGAGGAGAGATGACACATGTCTTCTTGAGGGGAAAGACATGTTCATATGTGCTTATTTGCATTAGCTTGCATTAGCTCTGTTCATTTATATCTTTCAGCTCTGATTTTCTGTTCCCCAGTATCCCATGCTAGATTCAGGGGGAGCAAGACATCTAAGGGAAAGAAATCATTCAAATTCATTGCATACCTTTACTCTTGGGGACATGTCTAATCCAATGTAGTACTTAGTACTCACTCTCTACATGTCATTCCAGTCTTGGTATTCTTGTGGTTTCTTCTGTTTGCTCTGGCTAGTAGATGTATCTGTGTTATCTAACCTTGTTTACGCAGGTTCATTTCATCCTAAGTCAACTCAAGACTACAAGGTAAGTATATGCATCACAATCATGTGTATGAGGAATTCTTGCTGATAGTACATACTGTTTGCAAGAAGGACTCATGGGCATGAAGGTATTTCCTTTAATATTTTTTTTGCTCTAATGCATATGGCCAAGATACATGTAACACATTGCCTGCTCTATCATGGTTATGCTCTCACATGCTTCCATATTTCATATTCACATGATTGCATACATGTAGGGGGAGCCTATGCTTGTTACATGTCTTTCCAAAGCTTTACTTGCTATTTCTTAAATCTTTACCTAAAGCTTTGATGTATGTTGTCATCAATTACCAAAAAAGGGGAGATTGAAAGCACAAGTGCTCCCTAGGTGGTTTTGATAATTAATGTCAACATATCTCTTGTTGGACTAACACTTTTATCCAGTATGTTTCAGATAAGTTCAACAATGGAGTGGCATGGACTAAAGGATGTGGGAACTCCTTCAAGATGCTAAGGACAAAGGATTGGCTCAAGCTTCGAGCTCAAGACTCTTCATTTTACATTTTAGTGATCCAAGATCACATTGAGTCTATAGGAAAAGCCAATACTACCAAGGAGGGATGAGGTGTTGCTTAATGAGCCTCTTGCTTCAAGTGCTTAGTGATATGCTCCAAATACCCTCAACTACTTTCCCACTTCCACACATATGTCCTAAACCTAAAGTCAAACTCGGCCCCACTGGTTCTTCCTATCCGGCGCCACCGAGTTTGGATGTCTTAGCCACTGCCACAAACCCTAGGCAAATAGGTTTCACCGATAGGGATCTCGGTCTCACCGAGATGGGATTGTAATCTCTCTGTGTATGTCCATTACCAGAATCGGTCTCACCGAGTTTGAGCAATCGGTACTACCGAGATTACAATGCAAACTTTCTGGTTGACTTATTATCAAAATCGGTCCCACCGAGTTTGATAATCGGTCCAACCGAGTTTGCCTGACCAACTCTCTGGAAAGCTTATTACCAAAATCAGTCTCACCGAGTTTGTGTAATCGGTCTTACCGAGATTACATTATGCCCTAACCCTAACCATATCGGTCCTACCGAGTTGCATTTCGGTCCCACCGAAAATCCTAATAGTCACTAAATTTCCTAAATCGGTCTGACCGAGTTTCTCAATTCGGTCCCACCGAATTTGGCAAGTTGTGTGTAACGGCTAGATTTTGTGTGGAGGCTATATATACCCCTCCACCTCCTCTTCATTCATGGAGAGAGCCATCAGACTAAACCTACACTTCCAGAATCCTATTTCTGAGAGAGAACTACCTACTCATGTGTTGAGGCCAAGATATTCCATTCCTACCATATGAATCTTGATCTCTAGCCTTCCCCAAGTTGCTTTCCACTCAAATCCTCTTTCCACCAGATCCAAATCGTATGAGAGAGAGTTGAGTGTTGGGGAGACTATCATTTAAAGCACAAGAGCAAGGAGTTCATCATCAACGCACCATTTGTTACTTCTTGGAGAGTGGTGTCTTCTAGATTGGCTAGGTGTCACTTGGGAGCCTCCGACACGATTGTGGAGTTGAACCAAGGGGTTTTTAAGGGCAAGGAGATCGCCTACTTCGTGAAGATCTACCGCTAGTGAGGCAAGTCCTTCGTGGGCGACGGCCATGGTGGGATAGACAAGGTTGCTTCTTCGTGGACCCTTCGTGGGTGGAGCCCTCCGTGGACTCGCGCAACCGTTACCCTTCGTGGGTTGAAGTCTCCATCAACGTGGATGTACGATAGCACCACCTATCGGAACCACGCCAAAAACATCCGTGTCTCCAATTGCATTTGAATCCTCCAAACCCTTCCCTTTACATTCTTGCAAGTTGCATGCTTTACTTTCCGTTGCTCATATACTCTTTGCATGCTTGCTTGATATGTGTTGTAAATATTAAACCTGTGCCTAAACTCCACTTAAACTTTAAAAGGGTTAAAAACTGCAACTTTGGTACTTAGTGTCTAATCACCCCCCCTCTAGACACCTCTTCTCAAGGTCCTACAACACCTCTATCTCTAAACATGTTGACATATTTTTCAATTTCGGCTTCTACTTGAGGACAAGCAAGGTCCAAACTTGGGGGAGTTGATACGTCCATTTTGCATCATGCTTTGGTATTGATATTTATTGCATTATGGGTTGTTATTACACGTTATGTCACAATACTTATGCCTATTCTCTCTTATTTTACAAGGTTTACATGAAGAGGGAGAATGCCGGCAACTGGAATTCTGGGCTGGAAAAGGAGCAAATATTAGAGACCTATTCTACACAACTCCAAAAGTCCTGAAACTCCATAAACTTATTTTTGGAATTAATAAAAAATACTGAGCGAAGAAAATACCATAGGGGGCCACCCACTGTCCACGAGGGTGGGAGGCGCGCCCCCTGCCTCGTGGGCGACCTGGCAGCCCTCTGGTGCCCCTCTTCTACTATATGAAGAATTTTACCCTGGAAAAAATCATAAGCAAGCTTTCGGAACGAGACACCGCCGCCACGAGGTGGAACCTTGGCGGGACCAATCTAGAGCTCGGGCGGAGCTGTTCTGCCAGGAAAACATCCCTCCGAGTGGGGGAAATCATCATCATCGTCATCACCATCAATCCTCTCATCGAGAGGGGGTCAATATCCATCAACATCTTCACCAGCACCATCTCCTCTCAAATCCTAGTTTATCTCTTGTATCCAATCTTTGTCCCAAAACCTCAAATTGGTACCTCTGGGTTACTAGTAGTGTTGATTACTCCTTGTAGTTGATGCTAGTTGGTTTATTCGGTGGAAGATCATATGTTCAGATCCTATATGCATATTACTACCCCTCTGATTATGAACATGAATATGATTTGTGAGTAGTTACGTTTGTTCTTGAGGACATGGGAGAAGTCTTGCTATAAGTAGTCATGTGAATTTGGTATTCGTTCAATATTTTGATGAGATGTATGTTGTCTCTCCTCTAGTGGTGTTATGTGAACATCGACTACATGACACTTCACCATTGTTTGGGCCTAGAGGAAGGCATTGGGAAGTAATAAGTAGATGATGGGTTGCTAGAGTGACAGAAGCTTAAACCCTAGTTTATCGTTGCTTCATAAGGGGCTGATCTGGATCCATATGTTTCATGCTATAGTTAGGTTTACCTTAATACTTCTTTTGTAGTTGCGGATGCTTGCAATAAGGGTTAATCATAGGTGGGATGCTTGTCCAAGGAAGGGCAGTACCCAAGCACCGGTCCACCCACATATCAAATTATCAAAGTAACGAATGCGAATCATATGAGTGTGATGAAAACTAGCTCGACGATACTCCATGTGTCGTCTGGAGCGCTTTTCTCTATATAAGAACTTGTCCAGGCTTGTCCTTTGCTACAAAAAGGATTGGGCCACCTTGCTGCACCTTATTTACTTTTGTTACTTGTTACCCGTTACAAATTACCTTATCACAAAACTATCTGTTACCGATAATTTCAGTGCTTGCAGAGAATACCTTACTAAAAACCGCTTGTCATTTCCTTCTGCTCCTCGTTGGGTTCGACACTCTTACTTATCGAAAGGACTACGATAGATCCCCTGCATTTGTGAGTCATCACGAGGCAACACCAAGGGTGCAGGGCGTGCCCTAGGGAGGGTGCCACCTGCCTTATGGGTCCCTGGAGCTCCCCTAACCCTATTCTTCAACCTATAAATTCCCAAATATTCCCAAACCACCAGAAGTGGCCACAAAAGTACTTTTCTGTCACCGGAAGCCTCTGTTCCCGTGAGATCCCATCTTGGGGCCTTTTCCGGTGATCTGCCAGAGGGGGATTTGATCACGGAGGGCATCTACATCAACCCTATTGCCCTTCCGATGAAGCGTGAGTAGTTTACCACAGACCTACGGGTCCATAGCTAGTAGCTAGATGGCTTCTTCTCTCTCTATCATCTTCAATACCAAGTTCTCCTCGATGTTCTTGGAGTTCTATTCGATGTAATATTGTTTTGCGGTGTGTTTGTCGAGATCCGATATATCGTGGATTTATGATCAGATTATCTATGAATATTATTTGAATCTTCTTTGAATTCTTATATGAATGATTTGATATCTTTGTATTTCTCTTCGAATTATCGGTTTGGTTTGGCCAACTAGATTGATTTTTCTTGCAATGGGAGAGGTGCTTAGTTTTGGGTTCAATCTTGTGTGGTTTCACCCAATGACAAAGTAGGGTTAGCAAGACACGTATGGTATTGTTGCCATCAAGGATAAAAAAGATGGGGTTTGCATCATATTGCTTGAGTTTATCCCTCTACATCATGTCATCTTACTTAAGGCGTTACTCTGTTCTGTATGAACTTAATACTCTAGATGCATGTTGGATAGTGGTCGATGTGTGGAGTAATAGTAGTAAATGCATAATCGCTTCGGTCTACTTTATAGAAACGTGATGCCTATATGCATAATCATTGCCTTGGATATCGTCATAACTTTGCGCTTTTCTATCAATTGCTCGATAGTAATTTGTTCACCCACTGTATTATTTGCCTTCAAGAGAGAAGCCTCTAGTGAAACCTATGGCCCTCGGGTCTATTTTCCCTTATATATTTTCAGATCTATAAACCAAAAAACCCAAAAACATCTTGCTACAATTTATTTACTTTTATTTTGTTTTATGTTTTAATTATCTTTTATATCTATCTCTATCAGATCTCACCATTGCAATTGACCGTGAAGGGATTGACAACCCCTTTATCGCGTTGGGTGCAAGTGTTAAATTGTTTGTGTAGGTGCATAGATTGGAGACTTGCTTGTGCCTCCTACTGGATTGATACCTTGGTTCTATAACCGAGGGAAATACTTATCTTTACTTTGCTACATCACCCTTTCCTCTTCAAGGAAAAAAACCAACGCAAGCTCAAGAAGTAGCACTAATTACCTTGGAAGTTTTTGAATGGTGGTCGGGGGCGAACTTGAGGACCTTGATCGTAGCGCTCTCCTGTAGCCCTGATTAGGTCTCCAATTTCCTCCACCTCCTTCACCATTCCACCACCTCCACGCCCAGGACCAATACGACCGGCGATCTCCACACCCAGACCTTGGCTACCTACCGTGGCAACGGAGGATGATGAGCACAACAAATGGGAAACCCTGGAGCATAAGAAGTGGTTAGGTTTAACAACCAGTCTCCGGCCAGGTTGTAATAAAACTTTCCCAACTTTGGGCCCCAAGTTATCTCCATTTACCTGTCCCAATCCCCCACCAATTGGCCCAACCCTGTCCAAAGTACGAATAGAAACAAAAAAGTTCCCCCTAAATTTAAAATCATCACCGGAGTTCCCTTCCCGGCGTGCTAACGACCGTGTTGGGAGTGGCACATTGATCAAGCTACGTACTGATCGACGGCGATCCCTCCCACCACATCCCGTCTGCACCTAGTCAGGCTCTAAACCTACACCCACATCCACTGATTTTCCATCAACAATTTGGTACTAGCGGCCATCATGAACTGAACCGCAATTGATAGGCAAAATACTATCAGTTCTACTACAAGATGTAGCACTTACATATTTGAATTTGGGAATCTCAATCTCCACTAAATTTTGATCACAGCTTTGCCTGACAACACCCTTGTTGCATTCCCCAGTGACCTTCTGCTTCTCTTTGCCTCTCTTTTTCGTGTCTCTCTTAGCACAAGGAGCACACTAGCAAAATTAACCAAATAAGGATACAAAATGGCTTCATTTCCCTCCTAATTGTCTTCATCTTCTTCTTCAATTTGCTCAAGAGCCCAAAATCTACCCCAAGGACGAACATCTTCTAAGTAACCAGGATATCCACCCCTACCTATCTCCCCATGACCTTCAAGATCTAATGTAATCTGCTTGTCCTTTGAGCCAGTCCCATCCCCATCTGCAACATATTGCATACCTTTAGAACCAGTCAGATCTCGGGTGACAAGTAAGGAAGAGGATCTACTGGTTCCGGCAATGGTGGGATGCTTGTAGGGCGCACCCAACGAAACAAATCCACCGCGCCTTCCTCCTCAAGTCGTTGGATCTCCCCTCTTCCCCTCGCCTAGTGCATGAACAACATCATCGGCGAGGCTAGGAACGACAACATCCGCTCTTGCTCCACAGGTGTTCCCTCAAAATAGATCCTCCTCGTAAAATTGTTCATCTCCCGATTTGCCTTGATTCTGCAAGTCTGCACATATCTCTCTCTCTTGGATCTGAGCACCGGATCTGGTTCCACCTCCACGACCTCCTTCGCCTCCCTCCACTCTTTCTCGCACTGCGGCCACTAGAAGGAGTCGTTACAGATCCGCTACACTCTCTCCATCCACCTTCGCTCCCTCGTCGCCAGCAACTCCTCCTGTGGCACCGACTGGATCAAATAAAGCTTCTTCGGGAACGCCTCGTAGACGAAGGGAAGGGGAAATCCCGGCCCTTGCAGTCCCGTAGGCGTGCCACGGCAAGGAGCCGAAAATGCAGATCCACGGTGGCGTTGCGGCATGGGGAGGGCGTCAGAGAGGGAAGGAGTGGCGTGGCGGCGGTGGGTGGTTCCTGGGTCGCGGGAGCGGTCAGTCATCCCCTTGGTCCCTCTTTGCACTTTCAGCTAAGCGCGCATCTCATTTTTCTAAAAATAATTTAATCTACAAAATTCCGAGGAATCTGGCTCTCATGTCTGAATCTTTAATCCTATTCTTACCTCACCGGTCAAAGTCTAATCCTCGTATGGCTGGCATCGCTCCGCACGAGCGACGTGGGTGGCGAAGCTAAGAGCAACTCCAATGCGGCGACCCAAATGGACACACGTTTTGTCCATTTAGGCCGGCCGAGAGGACATGCATGTCCGCTTTTTCATTTGGGTCGGCTGGTACGCACAATGAGTGGCAGACCCAAATTTGCAAGCGACATTAAAAAAAACTCCGTAGGCATGCAACCGAAATAAGCATAATTAAACATAGATAACCGGTCAACTTGCCGGCCAAAGTCCGCTTAAACGTTAATAATACTTAAGAAAAAAAATGGCGTTGCTGTCGTCGTCCTCCTTCTCCCGGGGGCCGAAGAGGTCGATGAACGCCGACACCGGCCCAGCCTAGGCACTCCTAGTTGGGGGAGTCTGGCGCGTAGGCATGCATTGCGCTTTGATCCAGTGTCAGGAGCTCGCGCTGCCGGCGAACGTCCTCGGCGTGCGCCCTCGCCGAGCACGGCACCGCCGGAATGGGGATCCCTTGCGGCCCAGCCTAGGCGCTCCTAGTTGGGGGAGTCTGGCGCGTAGGCATGCATTGCGCTTTGATCCAGTGTCAGGAGCTCGCGCCGCCGGCGAACGTCCTCGGCGTGCGCCCTCGCCGAGCACGGCACCGCCGGAATGGGGATCCTTTGCGGCCCAGCCTAGGCGCTCCTAGTTGGGGGAGTCTGGCGCGTAGGCATGCATTGCGCTTTGATCCAGTGTCAGGAGCTCGCGCCGCCGGCGAACGTCCTCGGCATGCGCCCTCGCCGAGCACGGCACCACCGGAATGGGGATCCTTTGCGGGTCCAGATGCTAGCCGTGCGGCAGGCTGACATCTGGATATTGCAAGGGGCGACGGTACTGCTAGTGCCACCATCCTTCGAGGTTAAGCAACTTGTGCGGGCTTCTCTTCCCAGATCTGCTCCCGCTCACGGCCGGCCGGGGTAGTAAACATTTTCAGTTTCTTTTTTTTTTTGAAACAGGGCAAAAAGTTTGCCACTTTCATACATTAAGCAGAAGAGAGTTGCCCGATTAATTAACGGAAACCTGGGCGAAAATCGTTACAACACATGCCTTCACCAGGGCATCATCAACACACGCCGACCCCAGGGCCGCGCTCCAGCCGAGCCGCCGGCTCCGTCACCCAAGCAACCCGTAGCCGACACCCTACAACCAAGACCGAAGCCGCCGCTCCGGCGTCCACGCCGACCCCGAGGCCGCGCACCAGGCCGCGCACATTTTCAGTTTCTCACATACACGAAAATTAAACTTGAGCTTTATGCACAAGATTGCAGAAATCAGTATTAATGGTGACGCGTCATAACAGTAGTTGCCTTTTACCGGACGTGGTGTTTCTCGGGTGAACAGTAAAATTGTACAAACATTGACAAAAATTCTCAGTGCTCACAAAATTTCATCACGAAATAACATTCATGGAGATCATAGAAAAAAACAAAATTGACGCTCCAAAAGTGTTATTTTCGAAAACATTTTGAAGTGCTGATTTTGCTTTTTTACCACGACTTCTACGAATGTCATTTCTTGATGAAATTTTGCAAGCACCGAGAACTTTTGTCAATGTTTGCGCACAAAAAGAAAATCAGAATTTTTTGAAACGTTTTGTTTTTGAATTTTACTGTTCAGCTCAGATGAGCTCGCGGGCAGAAGATGACTTTTGCCTCTTACCACAGACAGTATGCCTCAAGATGGAGTTTTTTGCTTAACCGAGTGGAAGGAAGAGTAGAGCAATTCCAGAAAACATCAAAGGAGGCCAATAACCGAGACTGACTTTATTTCGCACAGCTCGAAATATGCTTTGCTGTGGTAGTAGTATAAAGCAGGCCCCAGTCACATTGCCTTCGCTCCCACTTTTCAACGGCGGAAATGGAGCCGAGAGGCAATGAATGGCAGGCCAGGCCCGCATCCACTGTTTTTCCAAAAGCTTCTTCTTCTTTTTCCCTTCCCTCTGTATTTTGCATTAGCATAGCCTACTTTTACCTCCATTATTACTTCGTCCTTCCCTTTTGCTTTCCCGTTCGGACACCTTACTCGCTTGGCTTCTTCTCCTCTCCTCTCCTCTCCTCCCGGTGCGCTCCTTTGTGATTGGTTGCTGCTGCTCGGGATCAATGGGTACTCCTACTCCATACCACCTCCTGTCTCCAAGAACCATCGTCACCAAGATCATCAGCATGAAGCGGCAGGAGCCAGAGCCGCCGCCGCCGCCCAAGATCATCCTGCAGCCACGGCACCGGACCAGCCCCGCGATGTGGTGCGCTGCCATCGTCTGCTTCGCCTTCAGCGTCCTCCTCATCCTCGCCGGCCTGGTGATCCTCGTCGTCTTCCTGACGGTGAAGCCAAGGACGCCGTCCTTCGACGTCGCCCACGCAGCCCTCAACAGCGTCTACATCGGCTCGCCCCCGCCCTACTTCAACGGCGACATGACGCTGACGGCCAACATCTCCAACCCCAACCGCAAGATCGGCGTCGTGATCCAGTCCGGCGCCGTCGAGCTCTTCTTTCGGGGCAGGCTGGTGTCGGCCCAGGCGCTGCCGTCGTTTGCGCAGCGGCGGGGGCAGTTCACAGTCCTCAGCGTCCACATGCTGTCTAGCCAGGTCGTGCTACCGCCGGAGGTGGCCGTGGAGCTGCTGAACCAGATGAAGAGCAACAAGATCCTCTTCACCATCAGAGGGACCTTCAAGGTCCGGGAAAGGTTCTGGTCTTGGCACTACACCTACCGGATGACTGCCATTTGTGACCTGGAGCTCACCGCGCCTCCCTCTGGATTTCTCGTAGATAGGAGATGCACAACATCAACGTGATTGGTACCTGGATGCTCTTTTCATCTTCTTTTGTTGCATCAAATTTTCAAGGATGTATAGCAGTACGAAACTATTTTGGATGTATTTTTTTATGTAAAGTAAAATCCAAGTAAACCATTCACAGCAATCTAAAATTATCACGCGATTCCTCTGTTTATGTCTGAAAACCAAACAAACAAACAAGGGCCTGGGAACATCTACTGGTTACCATATTTAGGTAGGTTAATAACTGAAGAAGAAAATCATTGGACACATTTATCTGTAATAACAGTTAGGGTAGCAAAAACAACCTGTGAAAGCGATGCCTGCCCCTGGTTTCTGAAACCAATTTCCATCACAACTCCTTTTCTTGTGACTATACTAGAAACAGAAACAGAAACAAATACTCTGCAAAACTCAAGATTGAATGCATTCCCTTAGCAATTCATTGTACCAGAAATGTAGTTATTATTCATAAGGACCCCTCCAAGATCACATTTATTGTAGTCCTTGTCTAAGCACAACTCATTCCAGCTCTCTGTCTTAGCAGACGAGAAGAATATACTACTCTCATAAGAAAATGGAAGTTATTGAGCCTCAACAAACAATCTCAAGCTTAAGCTACAATACCTTGCACCCTGTAGTGACCAAATAGTACTCCCTCCGTTCCTAAATAATTGTCTTTCTAGAGATTTCAACAAATGACTACATACGGAGTAAAATGAGTGAATCTACACTCTAAAACGTGTCTACATACATCCGTATGTTGTAGTCCATTTGAGATGGTTAGAAAGACAATTATTTGGGAACGGAGGGAGTAGTAGTTAGCACACTATTTATACATAGGATCGAAGAAACAGCTTCGACCTTCCAGCCTGCCTGATTCATGGCATCCTGAGTGATTTTGCTATTTCAGTTAATTTTTCATCTTTCTGTTAGCACTTTGATATCAGCAGCAACTCTTCATCAGCAGGTTTGTTCTCACAGTATATGTACTGGGTGTGATTTTGCCATTCGGTTTTTCTTTCATCATTCTGTCAGCGAATTTGTATCAGCTGGTTTGTTCCAAGTATGTGTTGGCTGTACTTTTATGGTCTGTAATTCTGTATGCATCGTGGATGGGGGGCTAGCACTTGATTTGTGGATGTATCAGCTTGATATGCTTGCAAAGATTCAGTAAGAGGCCTAGAGGCCTCCATTTCAAAGAAAGAACTGCCTGATTGATCAATATGCCACAAAATGAAGGGCACAGAACATGAATACGTAGAAGATTAATCATGGATGCAGAAGCCAGGAGCTAGAACTTCTTCGTTGGGCGTATGTATCAGCTTGATATGTTTGCAAAGATTCAATAGAAGAATTCCATTTCACAAA
Source organism: Triticum dicoccoides (assembly GCF_002162155.2). Classification (NCBI taxonomy): domain Eukaryota; kingdom Viridiplantae; phylum Streptophyta; class Magnoliopsida; order Poales; family Poaceae; genus Triticum; species Triticum dicoccoides. The sequence continues at coordinate 451,289,271 of NC_041381.1, read as the reverse complement.
AGAACTGCCTGATTAATCAGTATGCCACAAAATGGAAGACGCAGAACATGAACTAGATCACAGGTATTTAGGAATATGAAACTTTTATTGATCTCAAGTGTTTTACTCTAAACTTTCTGAAACAGTACAGCACTCACACACGGACCCATCGAAATCGAGTCCTGAAATTGTTGGTCCATCTAAAACAGGAACAGCACTAGAAAATACTACTAGCCCCTTCGTATCTTCCAGCAACAAGAGCAAGAATATCCATCCAAGAACTAGCTGAATTTTGAAGGGGCGCTTGTCACTTGTGACTTTGTGAGAGAGCTCGGTGGGGATCCTAGAACGCACCTCGCAGGCGCAGGCTCGACTCGGCGGCGGACTGCGGCAGCAGGAGGTCGTTGCAGTCGAAGCCACAGCCGCAGGTGGGGCTCTCGAGGAAGTTGTCGAGGCCGAAGTCGGCGGAGGCGATGCCGACGGAGAAGCCGAGCTGGTCGCCGCTGCGGGTGACCTCGACGATGTTGAGCCAGAAGAAGAGGACCTTGACGGTGACGCCCTGGAGGTTGGTGAGGCGGTCGACAGAGATGCGGCCGCTGATGTCGGGCTTGTAGCGGAGCGAGTAGGAGCCCTGGATGGAGAACTCGCAGGTGGAGGAGGAGTTGATGTGCGCCGTGAAGTCGCCGGTGGCGTTGTCGAGGGTGTAGGAGACGACCCCCTTGGGGATGATGCCCGGGGGGAAGTCGAAGGCCGCGAGCGCCTCGTAGGCCGTCGGCTTCGCGGCGGCGGGGCCGGCGACGGCGAGCAGGGGGAGCACAAGGAGGAGGGGAAGCATCGCGGATTTCATTGTTGTTTTTTCTCTTGAGCGGTGGCTTCGGGTTCGGGGTTAGCTTGAGGTCGTTGGGTTTCACAAGAGATCTGGAGATGCGACGGTGTTAAGACAGAGGGTCCACATGCTAGCTAATCTGATGGCGCACCTGCTAACAAGAACGATGACATGGAGGAATTGTGCCGTGCAACGTTTTGTACTTTGCTCGTCTTTAGTTGAGAAAACTTTTGTCTTTTCAATGGTGCGAGAAAACACTTTTCACTTCACTAATTAGTTAATTGCTTGGATGATTAGAAGGACAGCGTATCCTTACCTTATGGAGTTCAAGTCGTAGAATTAGCATTGGTTCTCGCATTTTATGAGGCCTTTCGGCCGTTTGCGTTTAGTGGGATAACGTTTCCGTCATGTACGAAGGCGTTTGTGGCGACTCGTTAATCTTAAGATAATGTGTCGACTCAGCCTCTGGAAAATGCTCATAAAGGTAAGACTTGTGCGTGCGTTTGTAGAGATGAGTGTATGTGTATATGTATGAGTGTCTGCATTTGTACCGTGTTTAAAAATTATGTGTGACAACATAAACTTAGATATTGTGATGATTCAACAACTATACATGACGTAGACCTTTTATGCACATCACATTGTATTGTCATATGGTTGATTTTTTTATAGTTAACTAGTAAGATGGTCGTGTTACGTCACCGGATAAACAATGATCTGGTGGACTTAAAATTATAGCCTATACGCTGCTACAGACTATAAAGAATGTACCGAGACATGAGACATCTATCAAAGCAAAGATATATTATTGATATGGTACGTACACATTCGTAAATTCGTACATTGGTAGGTACAATCGATAAATCCGTCCGTCCAAGCCAAACATTTGCAGAGAAATAAATAAGATTTGTAAGCCAGATAATTGGAAAATTTAATCAAAGATAAATTCCACAACACTGAAGGAAAAGTGCAAAAATAACACGGTTGTCATCAAATAGTTGCGAGCCTCCGGCTTTTATAGTGGATTGATTATTGACAAATTTAATTCTATGGAGCCAAAAAGTGATGAGACAGGGAAGTAGAGATTGATAATTGACAAAATTAAATTTGCTATGTATCAGATAATTGACATGTTGAAAAATGGAGGGGGTTGAAAACTTTCCAATACAATGAAGCACTTACAACTACCCAGATGATTGTAGTGTAAAACAGCAGACCTCTAGTTGTAATTGAACTATTTTCCTTATGAGGAATACATAAATAAATTAAACCTTCACAAAAATGGATACCGACAAATGTCAATTTAGCAGTTGAAGTACTACTAATTTTTTAGGGGAGTTAGACTACGACTAATTGATAAGCATACTGTCCAGTTAACAGATGTTATATACTGACTGACAGAGCAGAGCTTGAAAAATCTTGAATAACGTCATGACATTTTAGTCTACACAAATCAAGCAAGCAAAATATGGGAGTATAAGCTATGCATTTATTACCCAGTTAATTATTAACTTGTAAATTAATATAAGGTTCTAAACTCATAGAAGATTTGTCAAAATGTCACAATGCTCGCTATTTTGTGCGACAACAAATGCAGATAAATACAACAATAAAAAAAGCATTCATTTTGGCATTTGAAGTTAAACCAATGAAGTATCTCACAGTACTTAATACCACTTTTGCTTTTATAAATCAGGTCCTAGTCTAGTAAATCTGAAAATAACTTGCTATACTGCATGCGAAATATACCATCAGTTTTCTCTCAAAAGAGAAGAAGACACCGTCAGTTTTGTAGTCAAAAAATGGTTGTTGTGTATTAGAATTTCCATTATGAACCCCAAACATGTAGCCTATTTGGAAAGGTCTTGAGGAACCGCACAAGAACCATTCTTTAAGTTAGAAATTATAATAGCAGAATCTACAGATTTACAGTTCCAATAGTTGATCTTGTTCATATTGTAGCCATACGTTGCCTACTACTAAGTATATCTCTTGTCGTGCGCTATAGCAGGTATAGTGTCTAGAACAGATTGAACAAACCTAAAAGATAAATTTTATCATCAAGCGAATTACCTTGACAGAAAGCAAATTAACCAGGTAAAAATAAATATGTGTTGATTTACAAGTTCTTATTCCATAAGGTACCCGTACATCATAAGTAGATTAAATTCCACAAAAAATGTCAAGGGGACTATTTACCATTGAGAGCGAATATAAGAATAATTATAGTTAATTGAATAGATAACAAGTATAAGAGAGACATCACACTGACATCATGTGAGAAACAAGCAGTGGAGATATACCACACTTCAGGTGCGGTACACAGCATATCATACTGTAGAGCCTACGTCTAAAGCATAGGGGACGACCTTCGTCCTTTCCCTCTCTTCTGTCATGGTCAGGTCTTGAGTCTTACTCAATACTCACACCTCATAACACAGCCAAGAACTCCTTCTTTGCCGATCTATTTTGAACTCCTTCAAAATCTTGTCACAGTGTGTATTCGTTTGAAAGTACTATCAAGCGATCTTGATCTATCCTTATAGATCTTGATGCTTAATGTTCAAGCAGCTTAATCTAGGTTTTCCATTGGAAAACACTTTTCAAATAACCCTATGCTTTCTAGAAATTCTACATCATTTCTAATCAACAATATGTCAACAACATATACTCATCAGAAATTCTATAGTGCTCCCACTCACTTCTTTGGAAATACAAGTTTCTCATAAACTTTGTATAAACCCAAAATCTTTGATCATCTCATCAAAGCGTATATTCCAACTCTGAGATGCTTACTCCAGTCCTTAGAAGGATTGCTGGAGCTTTGCATACTTGTTAGCATCTTTCAGGATTGTCAAAACCTTCTGGTTGTATCACATACAACCTTTCCTCAAGAAAATCGTCGAGGAAACAATGTTTTGACATCCTATATGCAAGATTTCATAAATAATGCATTAATTGCTAATATAATTCCAACAGACTCTTAGAATCGCTACGAGTGAGAAAGTCTCATCGTAGTCAACTCCTTGAACTTGTGGGAAAATATCTTAACGACAAGTCGAGCTTTCTTAATGGTGATACTGTTGGAAATATGCCCTAGAGGCAATAATAAAAGTATTATTATTATATTTCCTTGTTCATGATAATTGTCTTTTATTCATGCTATAACTGTATTATCCGGAAATCGTAATACACGTGTGAATACATAGACCACAATATGTCCCTAGTGAGCCTCTAGTTGACTAGCTCGTTGTGATCAACAGATAGTCATGGTTTCCTGGCTATGGACATTGGATGTCGTTGATAACGGGATCACATCATTAGGAGAATGATGTGATGGACAAGACCCAATCCTAAGACTAGCACAAAAGATCGTGTAGTTCATTTGCTAGAGCTTTGCCAATGTCAAGTATCTCTTCCTTCGACCATGAGAGCGTGTAACTCCTGGATACCGTAGGAGTGCTTTGGGTGTATCAAACGTCACAACGTAACTGGGTGACTATAAAGGTGCACTACAGGTATCTCCGAAATATCTATTGTTTTATGCGGATCGAGACTGGGATTTGTCACTCCGTGTAAACGGAAAGGTATCTCTGGGCCCACTCGGTAGGACATCATCATATGCGCAATGTGACCAAGGAGTTGATCACGGGATGATGTGTTACGAAACGAGTAAAGTGACTTGCCGGTAACGAGATTGAACAAGGTATTGGATACCGACGATCGAATCTCGGGCAAGTAACATACCGATAGACAAAGGGAATTGAATACGGGATTGATTAAGTCCTTGACATCGTGGTTCATCCGATGAGATCATCGTGGAACGTGTGGGAGCCATCATGGGTATCCAGATCCCCCTGTTGGTTATTGACCGGAGAACGTCTCGGTCATGTCTGCATGTCTCCCGAACCCGTAGGGTCTACACACTTAAGGTTCGATGACGCTAGGGTTATAAAGGAAGTTTGTATGTGGTTACCGAATGTTGTTCGGAGTCCCGGATGAGATCCCGGACGTCACGAGGAGTTCCGGAATGGTCCGGAGGTAAAGATTTATATATGGGAAGTCCTGTTTTGGTCACCGGAAAAGTTTCGGGCGATATCGGTATTGTACCGGGACCACCGGGAGGGTCCCGGGGGTCCACCAAGTGGGGCCACCTGCCCCAGAAGGCTGCGTGGGCCAAGTGTGGGAGGGGACCAGCCCCTAGGAGGGCTGGTGCGCCCCCCAGAAGGGGGCCAAGGCGCAAGAGAGAGTGGGAGGGGGCAAACCCTAGTCCAGATGGGCCTTAAGGCCCATATTGGTGCGCCTCCCTCTCCTCTCCCCCCTTGGCCGCCTCCCCTTTGCCATCTAGGGCTGGCCGCACCCCTTGGGGGTGGGAAACCCTAAAGGGGGCGCAGCCCCCCCTCTCCCCTATATATAGTGAGGCCTAGGGCTGCTCATAAAACATGAGTTCTCTCCCTCTTGGTGCAGCCCTGCCTCTCTCCCTACTCCTCCTCTCCCATGGTGCTTGGCGAAGCCCTGCGGGATTGCCACGCTCCTCCACCACCACCACGCCGTTGTGCTGTTGTTGGATGGAGTCTTCTTCAACCTCTCCCTCTCTCCTTGCTGGATCAAGGCATGGGAGACGTCACCGGGCTGTACGTGTGTTGAACGCGGAGGTGCCGTCCGTTCGGCACTTGATCATCGGTGATTTGAATCACGACGAGTACGACTCCATCAACCCCGTTCACTTGAACGCTTCCGCTTAGCGATCTACAAGGGTATGTAGATGCACTCTCCTTCCCCTCGTTGCTGATTTCTCCATAGATAGATCTTGGTGACACGTAGGAAAATTTTGAATTTCTGCTACGTTACCCAACAGTGGCATCATGAGCTAGGTCTATTGCGTAGATTCTTTGCACGAGTAGAACACAAAGTAGTTGTGGGCGTTGATGTTGTTCAATATGCTTACCGTTACTAGTCCAATCTTGTTTCGACGGTATTGTGGGATGAAGCGGCCCGGACCGACCTTACACGTACTCTTACGTGAGACAGGTTCCACCGATTGACATGCACTTGGTGCATAAGGTGGCTAGCGGGTGCCAGTCTCTCCCACTTTAGTCGGAACGGATTCGATGAAAAGGGTCCTTATGAAGGGTAAATAGCAATTGGCATATCACGTTGTGGTCTTGCGTAGGTAAGAAACGTTCTTGCTAGAAACCCATAGCAGCCACGTAAAACATGCAACAACAATTAGAGGACGTCTAACTTGTTTTTGCAGGGTATGCTATGTGATGTGATATGGCCAAGAAGAATGTGATGAATGATATGTGATGTATGAGATTGATCATGTTCTTGTAATAGGATTCACGACTTGCATGTCAATGAGTATGACAACCGGCAGGAGCCATAGGAGTTGTCTTTATTTATTGTATGACCTGCGTGTCATTGAAGAATGCCATGTAAACTACTTTACTTTATTGCTAAACGCGTTAGTCATAGAAGTAGAAGTAGTCGTTGGCGTGACAACTTCATGAAGACACGATGATGGAGATCATGATGATGGAGATCATGGTGTCGTGCCGGTGACGATGATGATCATGGAGCCCCGAAGATGAAGATCAAAAGGAGCAAAATGATATTGGCCTTATCATGTCACTATTTGATTGCATGTGATGTTTATCATGTTTATGCATCTTGTTTGCTTAGGACGACGGTAGTAAATAAGATGATCCCTTACAAAATTTCAAGAAGTGTTCTCCCCTAACTGTGCACCGTTGCTACAGTTCGTCGCTTCTAAGCACCACGTGATGATCGGGTGTGATGGATTCTTACGTTCACATACAACGGGTGTAAGACAGTTTTACACAGCGAAAACACTTAGGGTTAACTTGACGAGCCTAGCATGTGCAGACATGGCCTCGGAACACGGAGACTGAAAGGTCGAGCATGAGTCGTATGGTAGATATGATCAACATGAAGATGTTCACCGATGATGACTAGTCCGTCTCACGTGATGATCGGACACGGCCTAGTTGACTCAGATCATGTGATCACTTAGATGACCAGAGGGATGTCTATCTAGGTGGGAGTTCATAAGATGAACTTAATTATCCTGAACATAGTCAAAAGACCTTTTGCAAATTATGTCGTAAGCTCGCGCTTTAGTTCCACTGTTTAGATATGTTCCTAGAGAAAATATAGTTGAAAGTTGATAGTAGCGATTATGCAATCAGTAGAAAGCTTATGTCCTTAATGCACCGCTTAGTGTGCTGAACCCCAAACGTCGTTTGTGGATGTTGCGAACATCGGACATACACGTTTTGATAACTACGTGATAGTTCAGTTAAACGGTTTAGAGTTGAGGCACCAAAGACGTTTTTCGAAACGTCGCGGAACATATGAGATGTTTCGAGGGCTGAAATTGGGATTTCAGGCTCGTGCCCACGTCAAGAGGTATGAGACCTCCGACGATTTTCTTAGCCTGCAAACTAAGGGAGAAAAGCTCAATCGTTGAGCTTGTGCTCAGATTGTCTGAGTGCAACAATCACTTGAATCGAGTGGGAGTTGATCTTCCAGATAAGATGGTGATGTTTCTCCAAAGTCATTACCACCAAGCTGCTAGAGCTTCGTGATGAACTATAATATATCAGGGACATATATGATGATCCTTGAGATATTCGCGATGTTTGACACCGCGAAAGTAGAAATCAAGAAGGAGCATCAATTGTTGATGGTTGGTGAAACCACTAGTTTCAAGAAGGGCAAGGGCAAGAAGGGATACTTCATGAAACGGCAAATCAGCTGCTGCTCCAGTGAAGAAACCCAAGGTTGAACCCAAACCCGAGACTAAGTGCTTCTGTAATAAGGGGAACAGTCACTAGAGCAGAATTACCCTAGATACTTGGTAGATAAGAAGGCTGGCAAGGTCGATAGAAGTATATTGGATATACATGATGTTAATGTGTACTTTACTAGTACTCCTAGTAGCACCAGGGTATTGGATACCGGTTCGGTTGCTAAGTGTTAGTAACTCGAAATAAAAGCTACGGAATAAACGGAGACTAGCTAAAGGTGAGCTGACGATATATGTTGGAAGTGTTTCCAAGGTTGATATGATCAAGCATCACACGCTCCCTCTACCACCGAGATTGGTGTTTGCGTTGAGCATAGACATGATTGGATTATGTCTATCGCAATACGGTTATTCATTTAAGGAGAATAATGGTTACTCTATTTTGAATAATACCTTCAATGGTCTTGCACCTAAAGGAATGGTTTATTGAATCTCGATCGTAGTGATACACATTTTCATGCCAAAAGATATAAGATAGTAATGATAGTACCACTTACTTGTGGCACTGCCATGTAAGTCATAATGGTATAAGACGCATGAAGAAGCTCCATGTTGATGGATCTTTGGACTCACTCGTTTTTGAAAAGTTTGAGACATGCGAACCATGTCTATTGGTGTATATGCATGAAGAAACTCCATGCAAATGGACCGTTCGGACTCACTTGATTTTGAATCACTTGAGATATGCAAATCATACCACATAGGCAAGATGACTGAAAAGCCTCGGTTTCAATAAGATGGAACAAGATAGCAACTTGTTGGAAGTAACACATTTTGATGTGTGCAGTCCAATAAATGCTGAGGCATGCAGTGAATATCGTTATGTTCTTACTTCACAGATGATTCGAGTAGATGTTGAGAATATTTACTTGATGAAACACAACTCTGAATTATTGAATGGTTCAAGTAATTTCAGAGTGAAGTAGAAGATCATTGTGACAAGAGGATAAAATGTCTATGATACGATCATAGAGATGAATATCTGAGTTACGAGTTTTGGCACACAATTAAGACATTGTGGAAATTGTTTCGCAATTAATACCGCCTGGAACACCATAGTGTGATGGTGTGTCCGAACATCATAGTTGCACCCTATTGGATATGGTGCGTACCATGATGTCTCTTATCGAATTACCACTATTGTTCATGGGTTAGGCATTAGAGACAACCACATTCACTTTAAATAGGGCACCACGTAATTCCGATGAGATGACACCGTATGAATTATGGTTTAGAGAAACCTAAGTTGTCGTTTCTTAAAGGTTTGGGGCTGCGACGCTTATGTGAAAAAGTTTCAGGATTAAGCTCGAACCCAAAGCGGATAAAATACATCTTCATAGGACACCCAAAACAGTTGGGTATACCTCCTAATTCAGATCTGAAAGCAATATGAATTGTTTCTAGAATCGGGTCCTTTCTCGAGGAAAGGTTTCTCTCGAAAGAGTTGAGTGGGAGGATGGTGGAGACTTGATGAGGTTATTGAACCGTCTCTTCAACTAGTGTGTGGCAGGGCACAGGAAGTTGTTCCTGTGGCACCTACACCAATTGAAGTGGAAGCTTATGATATTGATCATGAAACTTCGGATCAAGTCACTACCAAACCTCGTGGGATGACAAGGATGCGTACTACTTCAGAGTGGTACGTAATCCTGTCTTGAAGGTCATGTTGCTAGACAACAATGAACCTACGAGCCATGGAGAAGCGATGGTGGGCCCGGATTCCGATAAATGGCTTGAGGCCATAAAATCCGAGAGAGGATCCATGTATGAAAACAAAGTGTATACTTTGGCAGAACGGCTCGATGGTCGTAAGGCTAATGAGTACAGATGGATTTCAAAAGGAAGACGGACAATGATGGTAAATGTCACCATTAAGAAAGCTCGACTTGTCGTTAAGATGTTTTCCGACAAGTTCAAGGAGTTGACTACGATGAGATTTTCTCACTCGTAGCGATGCTAAGAGTCTGTTGGAATTATATTAGCGATTACTGCATTATTTATGAAATCTTGCAGATAGGATGTCAAAACATTGTTTCCTCGACGATTTTAATGAGGAAAGGTTGTATGTGAGACAACCGGAAGGTTTTGTCAATCCCGAAAGATGCTAATAAGTATGCAAAGCTCCAGCAATCCTTCTAAGGACTGGAGTGAGCATCTCGGAGTTGGAATGTGTGCTTTGATGATGATCAAAGATTTTGGGTTTGTAAAAAGTTTATGAGAAACTTGTATTTCCAAAGAAGTGAGTGGGAGCACTATAGAATTTCTGATGAATACATGTTGATCAAAAATGATGTAGAATTTCTGGAAAGCATATAGGGTTATTTTGAAAGTGTTTTTCAATAGAAAGCCTGGATTAAGCTACTTGAACATTGAGCATCAAGATCTATAAGGATAGATCAAAATGCTTAATAATACTTTCAAATGAGCACATACCTTGACATGATCTTGAAGGTGTTCAAGATGGACCAGTCAAAGAAGGAGTTCTTGCCTGAGTTGTAAGGTACGAAGTTAAGACTTAAAGCTCGACCACGGCAGAATAGAGAGAAACGGCGAAGGTCGTCCCCTATGCTTGAGACGTAGGCTCTTCAGTATGCTATGCTGTGTACCGCACCTGAAGTGTGCCTTGCCATGAGTCAGTCAAGGGGTACAAGAGTGATCCAAGAATGGATCACAGGACGGCGGTCAAAGTTATCCTTAGAAATTAGTGGACTAAGGAATTTTTCTCGATTATGGAGGTGGTAAAAGAGTTCGTCGTAAAGGGTTACGTCGATGCAAGCTTGACACCTATCCGGATAGCTCCGAGTAGAGATACCGGATACATATAATGGAGCAACAATTTAGAATAGCTCCAAGTAGAACAGTTATTTGGATTAGCTCCAAATAGAGCGTGGTAGCTGCATCTAGGAGATGACATAGAGATTTGTAAAACACACACGGATCTGAAAGGTTCGGACCCGTTGACTAAAACCTCTCTCACAAGCAACATGATCAAACCTAAAACTCATTGAGTATTAATCACATAGTGATGTGAACTAGACTACTGATTCTAGTAAACTCTTGGGTGTTAGTCACATGGCGATGTGACCTGTGAGTGTTAATCACATGGTGATGTGAACTAGATTATTGACTCTAGTGCAAGTGGGAGACTGTTGGAAATATGCCCTAGAGGCAATAATAAAAGTATTATTATTATATTTCCTTGTTCATGATAATTGTCTTTTATTCATGCTATAACTGTATTATCCGGAAATCGTAATACACGTGTGAATACATAGACCACAATATGTCCCTAGTGAGCCTCTAGTTGACTAGCTCGTTGTGATCAACAGATAGTCATGGTTTCCTGGCTATGGACATTGGATGTCGTTGATAACGGGATCACATCATTAGGAGAATGATGTGATGGACAAGACCCAATCCTAAGACTAGCATAAAAGATCGTGTAGTTCATTTGCTAGAGCTTTGCCAATGTCAAGTATCTCTTCCTTCGACCATGAGAGCGTGTAACTCCTGGATACCGTAGGAGTGCTTTGGGTGTATCAAACGTCACAACGTAACTGGGTGACTATAAAGGTGCACTACAGGTATCTCCGAAAGTATCTATTGTTTTATGCGGATCGAGACTGGGATTTGTCACTCCGTGTAAACGGAGAGGTATCTCTGGGCCCACTCGGTAGGACATCATCATATGCGCAATGTGACCAAGGAGTTGATCACGGGATGATGTGTTACGAAACGAGTAAAGTGACTTGCCGGTAACGAGATTGAACAAGGTATTGGATACCGACGATCGAATCTCGGGCAAGTAACATACCGATAGACAAAGGGAATTGAATACGTGATTGATTAAGTCCTTGACATCGTGGTTCATCCGATGAGATCATCGTGGAACGTGTGGAGCCATCATGGGTATCCAGATCCCGCTGTTGGTTATTGACTGGAGAACGTCTCGGTCATGTCTGCATGTCTCCCGAACCCGTAGGGTCTACACACTTAAGGTTCGATGACGCTAGGGTTATAAAGGAAGTTTGTATGTGGTTACCGAATGTTGTTCGGAGTCCCGGATGAGATCCCCGACGTCACGAGGAGTTCCGGAATGGTCCGGAGGTAAAGATTTATATATGGGAAGTCCTGTTTTGGTCACCGGAAAAGTTTCGGGCGATATCGGTATTGTACCGGGACCACCGGGAGGGTCCCGGGGGTCCACCAAGTGGGGCCACCTGCCCCAGAAGGCTGCGTGTGCCAAGTGTGGGAGGGGACCAGCCCCTAGGAGGGCTGGTGCGCCCCCCACAAGGGGGCCAAGGCGCAAGAGAGAGTGGGAGGGGGCAAACCCTAGTCCAGATGGGCCTTAAGGCCCATATTGGTGCGCCTCCCTCTCCTCTCCCCCCTTGGCTGCCTCCCCTTTGCCATCTAGGGCTGGCCGCACCCCTTGGGGGTGGGAAACCCTAAAGGGGGCGCAGCCCCCCCTCTCCCCTATATATAGTGAGGCCTAGGGCTGCTCATAAAACATGAGTTCTCTCCCTCTTGGTGCAGCCCTGCCTCTCTCCCTACTCCTCCTCTCCATGGTGCTTGGCGAAGCCCTGCGGGATTGCCACGCTCCTCCACCACCACCACGCCGTTGTGCTACTGTTGGATGGAGTCTTCTTCAACCTCTCCCTCTCTCCTTGCTGGATCAAGGCATGGGAGACGTCACCGGGCTGTACGTGTGTTGAACGCGGAGGTGCCGTCCGTTCGGCACTTGATCATCGGTGATTTGAATCACGACGAGTACGACTCCATCAACCCCGTTCACTTGAACGCTTCCGCTTAGCGATCTACAAGGGTATGTAGATGCACTCTCCTTCCCCTCGTTGCTGGTTTCTCCATAGATAGATCTTGGTGACACGTAGGAAAATTTTGAATTTCTGCTACGTTACCCAACAGATACTTACCATCATTGTCCATCTTCCTTTTAAAATCCATCTGCACCCAACAGCCTTACGACCATCAAGTGGTTCTTCTAAAGTCCATACTTTGTTTTCATACATGGATCCTCTCTCAGATTTTATGGCCTCGAGCCATTCATCGGAATCCGGGCCCACCATCGCTTCGCCATAGCTCGTAGGTTCATTGTTGTCTAGCAACATGACCTCCAAGATAGGATTACGTACCACTTTGAAGTAGTACGTATCCTTGTCAACCTACGAGTTTTGATAGTGACTTGATCCGAAGTTTCATGATCAAAATCATCAGCTTCCACTCCAACTGGTGTAGGCGCCACAGGAACAACTTCCTATGCCCTGCTACACACTAGTTGAAGTGACGGTTCAATAACCTCATCAAGTCTCCACCATCCTCCCACTCAATTCTTTCAAGAGAAACTTTTCCTCGAGAAAGGACCCGTTTCTAGAAACAATCACTTTTGCTTCCGGATCTTAAATAGGAGGTATACCCAACTGTTTTGGGTGTCCTATGAAGATGCATTTATCCGCTTTGGGTTTGAGCTTATCAGGCTAAAACTTTTCCACATAAGCTTTGTAGTCCCAAACTTTTAAGAAATGACAGCTTAGGTTTCTCTAAACCATAGTTCATATGTTGTCATCTCAACGGAATTACTTGGTGCCCTATTTGAAGTGAATGCGGATGTCTCTAATGCCTAACCCATAAACGATAGTGGTAATTCGATAAGAGACATCATGGTATGCACCATATCCAATAGGTTGCAACTATGATGTTCGGACACACCATCACACTATGGTGTTCCAGGCGGTATTAGTTGTGAAACAATTTCCACAATGTCTTAATTGTATACCAAACTCATAACTCAGATACTCATCTCTATGATCATATCATAGACATTTTATCCTCTTGTCACGACGATCTTCAACTTCACTCTGAAATTACTTGAACCTTTCAATAATTTAGACTTGTGTTTCATCAAGTAAATATACTTAGCATCTACTCAAATCATCTGTGAAGTAAGAACATAACGATATCCACTGCGTGCCTTAGCACTCATTGGACTGCACACATCAAAATGTATTACTTCCAACAAGTTGCTTTCTTGTTCCATCTTACTGAAAACGAGGCTTTTCAGTCATCTTACCCATGTGGTATGATTTGCATGTCTCAAGTGATTCAAAATCAAGTGAGTCCAAATGATCCATCTGCATGCGTGCATACCAATAGACATGGTTCGCATGTCTCAAACTTTTCAAAAAATGAGTGAGTCCAAAGATCCATCAACATGGAGCTTCTTCATGCGTTTTATACCAATATGACTCAAATGGCAGTGCCACAAGTAGGTGGTACTATCATTACTATCTTATATCTTTTGGCATGAATATGTGTTTCACTACGATCAAGATTCAATAAACCATTCATTTTAGGTGCAAGACCATTGAAGGTATTATTCAAATAAACAGAGTAACCATTATTCTCCTTAAATGAATAACTGTATTGTGATAGACATAATCCAATCATGTCTATGCTCAACGCAAACACCAAATAACAACTATTTAGGTTTAACACCAATCTCGATGGTAGAGGGAGTATGCGATGCTTGATCACATCAAGCTTGGAAACACTTCCAACACATATCATCATCTCACCTTTAGATAGTCTCCGTTTATTCCGCGGCTTTTATTTCGAGTTACTAACACTTAGCAACCGAACCAGTATCTAATATCCTGGTGCTACTAGGAGTACTAGTAAAGTACACATTAATATAATGCATATCCAATATACTTCTGTCGACCTTCCCAGCCTTCTCGTCTACCAAGTATCTAGGGTAGTTCTGCTTCAATGACCGTTCCCCTCATTACAGAAGCACTTAGTCTCGGGTTTGGGTTCAACCTTGGGTTTCTTCACTAGAGCAGCAACTGATTTACCATTTCATGAAGTATCCCTTCCTGCCCTTGCCCTTCTTTAAACTAGTGGTTTTACTAACCATCAACAATTAATGCTCCTACTTGATTTCTACTTTCGCGGCGTCAAATGTCGCGAATAGCTCAAGGATCATCATATCTATCCCTGATATGTTATAGTTCATCACGAAGCTCTAGTAGCTTGGTGGCAGTGACTTTGGAGAAACATCACTATCTCAACTGGAAGATTAACTCCCACTCGATTCAAGTGATTGTAGTACTCAGACAATCTGAGCACATGATCAACGATTGAGCTTTTCTCCCTTAGTTTGCAGGTTAAGAAACTTATCAGAGGTCTCATACCTCTTGACGTGGGCACGAGCCTGAAATCCCAATTTCAGCTCTTGTAACATCTCATATGTTCTGCGACATATCAAAAAATGTCTTCGGTGCCTCAATTCTAAACCATTTAACATTGCTGAACTATCACGTAGTCATCAAAACGTGTATGTCAGATGTTCGCAACATCCACAGACGACGTTCAATGTTCAGCACACCGAGCCGTGCATTAAGGACATAAGCCTTCTACGCAGCAATAAGGACAATCCTCAGTTTACGGACCCAGTCCGCATAATTGCTACTATCAACTTTCAACTAAATTTTCTCTAGGAACATATCTAAAATTGTAGAACTAAAGCGCAAGCTACAATATAATTTGCAAAGACCTTTTGACTATGTTCATGATAATTAAGTTCATCTGATTATTTAATGAACTCCCACTTAGATAGACATCCCTCTAGTCATCTAAGTGATCCATGATCCGAGTCAACTAGGCCGTGTTCGATCATCACGTGAGATGGACTAGTCATCATCGGTGAACATCTTCATGTTGATCGCATCTGCTATACGACTCATGTTCGACCTTTCGGTCTCTTGTGTTCTGAGGCCATGTTTGTACATGCTAGGTTCGTCAAGTCAACCTAAGTGTTTTGCATGTGTAAATCTGGCTTACACCCGTTGTATGTGAATGTTAGAATCTATCACACCCGATCATCACGTGGTGCTTCGAAACAACGAACCTTCACAACGGTGCACAGTTAGGGGGAACACTTTCTTGAAATTTTATGAGGGATCATCTTATTTATGCTACCGTCGTTCTAAGCAAATAAGATGCAAAAACATGATAAACATCTCATGCAATCAAATAGTGACATGATATGGCCAATATCATTTTGCTCCTTTTGATCTCCATCTTCGGGGAGACATGATCATCATCGTCACCGGGATGACACCATGATCTCCATCATCATGATCTACATCATCGTGTCTTCATGAAGTTGTCTCACCAACTATTACTTCTACTACTATGGCTAACAGTTTAGCAATAAAGTAAAGTAATTACACGGCGTTATTCAATGACACGCAGGTCATACAATAAATTAAGACAACTCCTATGGCTCCTGTCGGTTGTCATACTCATCAACATGCAAGTCGTGATTCCTATTACAAGAACATGATCAATCTCATACATCACATATATATCATTCATCACATCCTTTTGGCCATATCACATCACACGGCATATGCTGCAAAAACAAGTTAGACGTCCTCTAATTGTTGTTGCAAGTTTTTACGTGGCTGCTATAGGTTTCTAGCAACAACGTTTCTTACCTACGCCAAAACCACAACGTGATATGCCAATTGTCATTTACCCTTCATAAGGACCTTTTTCATTGAATCCAATCCGACTAAAGTGGGAGAGACTGACACCCGCTAGCCACCTTATGCAACAAGTGCATGTCAGTCGGTGGAACCTGTCTCACGTAAGTGTACGTGTAAGGTCGGTCCGGGACGCTTCATCCCACAATACCGTCGAAACAAGATAGGACTAGTAATGGTAAGCATATTGAACAAAATCAACACCCACAATAACTTGTGTTCTACTCATGCATAGAATCTACGCATAGACCTAGCTTTGATGCCACTGTTGGGGAACGTAGGAGAAATTCAAAAAAATTCTACGCATCACCAAGATCAATCTATGGAGATTATAGCAACAAGAGAGGGAGAGGATGAGCATCTTCATACCCTTGAAGATCGCTAAGCGGAAGCGTTACAAGAACGCGGTTGATGGAGTTGTACTCGCGGCGATTCAAATCGCGGAAGATCCGATCTAGTGCCGAATGGACGGCGCCTCTGTGTTCAACACACGTACAGCCCAGGGACATCTCCTCCTTCTTGATCCAGCAAGGGGAGAGGAGAAGTTGAGGGAGAACTCCGAGAGCACGACGGCGTGGTGGTGGTGGAGCTCGTGGTTTTCCAGCAGGGCTTCGCCAAGCCCTACGGAGGAGGAGGAGGTGTTGGAGGAGGGAGAGGGCTGCGCCAGGGAAGTGGTCCGGTTGCCCTCCCACCCCTCGACTATATATAGGGGCAAGGGGAGAGGGGGAGGCGCCCTAGGGTTTCCCCTAGGGGGCGGCAGCCAAGCAGATTGGATCTCCCTAGGGAAAATCCTAGGGAGACTTGCCCCCCAAGCCAAGCACGTGGAGGATTGCCTCCCAAGCCAGGTGGAGGCGCCCCACCTCTCAAAATAACGTGGGAAAGGGTGTGGGGGGCGCACCATCCCTTAGTGGGCTGGTTTGCCCCTTCCCCTTTGGCCCATGAGGCCCTCCAACACTTGTCGGGGCTCCCGAAACACCTTTTGGTCATGCTGGCCATAGCCTGGTACCCCCGGAACACTTCCAGACTCCAATACCCTTCGTCCAATATATTGATCTTCACCGCCGGACCATTCCGGAACTCCTCGTGATGTCCGGGATCACATCCGGGACTCCGAACTACCTTCGGTAACCACAAACTGTTTCCCATAACAACTCTAGCGTCACCGAACCTTAAGTGTGTAGACCCTATGGGTTCGGGAACCATGTAGACATGACCGAGACGTTCTCCGGCAAATTCAATCAATCCCGTATACAATTCCCTTTGTCCATTGGTATGTTATTTGCCCGAGATTCGATCGGCGGTATCCCTATACCTTGTTCAATCTCGTTACCGGCAAGTCTCTTTAATTGTTCCATAATGCATGATCCCGTGACTAACTACTTAGTCACATTGAGCTTATTATGATGATGCATTACCGAGTGGGCCTAGAGATACCTCTCGGTCATATGGAGTGACAAATCCCAGTCTCGATTCGTGCCAACCCAACAGACACTTTCGGAGATACCTGTAGTGCACCTTTATAGCCACCCAGTTACGTTGTGACGTTTGGTACACCCAAAGCATTCCTACGGTATCTGGGAGTTGCACAATCTCATGGTCTAAGGAAATGATACTTGACATTAGAAAAGCTTTAGCAAACGAACTACACGATCTTGTGTTATGCTTAGGATTGGGTCTTGTCCATCACATCATTCTCCTAATGATGTGATCCCGTTATCAATAACATCCAATGTCCATGGTCAGGAAACCATAACCATTTATTGGTCAACGAGCTAGTCAACTAGAGGCTCACTAGGGACATGTTGTGGTCTATGTATTCACACATGTATTACGGTTTCCAATTAATACAATTATAGCATGAACAATAGACAATTATCATGAACAAGGAAATATAATAATAACCATTTTATTATTGCCTCTAGGGCATATTTCCAACAACAGTAGCTCCATCGGCGGCCTCCGTTAATCCGGAGGCCACTCATGCTCTGGAGGAAGCGCTGCAACACGCTTCCATCGTGGAGGAGCACCGCACCCTGATTGGTGCGGTTATGGAGAAGGTTCAGTCTGTGAAAAGCAGACTGAACGAAGCCTTCAATAGCCCACTGACGGGCTTTGAGGTATGCGATGTAATTTTTTAACAAGTTTTCCATATAAAAGGATGAACCTATGTATAGACAATAGCCCCTGAGACTCTGTCCAGATTAGAACGATCTGGACAGAGGATCCCAAAACAAATTATTAATGTACTATGCTAATGTGTGAGACAGGCATCCATGTTGGCGGCTACTACGCAAGCCGCAGAGGTTTCCGAGGTCAATTTGAAGCTTCGATTAGCCGATGAGGAGCTCGATCGTGTCAACAAGCGGTTTGACGAAACACAAGGTATGTGGCACTTACATACCAGAAGTGATATGTGTACTAATTCTTTTAACTTATTGAATTTTGTGATTATAATCATAGTTGGCGCAACCGAGGGTGAGTCCCTCAAGAGCGCGCTTGCCCAAGCCAAAAAAGAGGCAGAGGTGAGCAGGGCGGCTGCTGACAAGGTGGCAAAGGAGCTGGAGGCGGAGCAAACTACCCGCCGAAAACATGAGGGGCGGGTGGTCGAAGTCGAGCAAGAGCTCAAGGACGCCATTACTAAGTGTGAGTCCTTGGAGCAGAAGACTTCGGATCAAGCCTCCGAACTCGCCAAAGCTCTCTAGAGCATGAAGGAGGCCCGGGTTGAGGCCCACGACGCTCGCCAGGAGATCCAGGAGGCGAGGCAGATAGCGGTTGGTAAGGCCTTTCTTCTGCAGAGCAAATTTGTAAGTAGGAGATACATCTTGTTGACCCGAGCTTGGAGTTCTATAGGCGCGTTTGCGGATCTACCGAGGAGTGTTGCTGACGCCGCGGAGTTCTTTTGAGCCGAAGAAGGGAGCTCGTCGGAGAAGTTGTTCTGGTCGCAGTATCTTGCGCTAAAGCATCCGATGCCCCTCAGCGACCAGCTGAAGCAGTTGACCGAGCTGCATAGGGTGGCCGGGTTGGCCATGAAGGATTTAATAGTCCAACTTTGGCCGGCCGAGCCCATGCCCAGTAGCTCCTTCGGACTCGTGAAACGGCTCGTCAACGCGCGTCCTTGGATTGATGCCATAAAGCGGCCGACCTGCATAGAAGGTGCCCGGATGGCCTTCGCCCGCGTCAAGGTGCAGCGGGTGAAGATGAAGGCCACCAAAATTGCAACCGCAGGGCCGCCCGAAGGCAAGGATCACCAGAGGCCGAAGAGGTACTTCAGCAAGGTCCTCGAGGGAGCCCAAATTGTAGAGGGCCAATGTTCAAAGGATATAATATTTGAGTAGTGGAGTTCAGTTTGTAAAGACCATGTAATGAACTCATGATGTGAAATATTTATGCTTGTGCCTTATGATTTAATTTATCCTCCTGTGCGGCAGTTTATTTATAAGTCCTCGTCGACTTCTTCTCCCATGTAGATATTACAAGGGGTGTTCAGGAACGCATGGCCACGCTTTATCCAACGTCTTGGTCCTGTATAGGAGGTGTCCTGCAAGATGAACTAGGCAATCAGACTATGCAGTTTTATTACTTTCACTTAGCCATAGGAGTCCATTGGTGGGGCTAAGTACTAGCCCCTGTTGCGTGAACGGCAATCCGGAGTACGATGCCTTTGCAACACGGCTGGTCGAATCCTAGCCCCTCGTATATACGGCATAAATTGCAAACGATTCGTAGTATAACACTAAGTCACCGGATCGCTGACCAACTCTCGCATATCATGACGGCCATTTTTTGGCTTTCTCTACTGAGGTACTTAACCGGATGAACCAGAAATACAATCACAGTAGTTCTCCCTTTACTACCTTAGCCGAACTTGCGGAACGTAAGGTGGTAAACACAGGAGCCGAGCAACCCAACTATAGACCAAAGATATGATTCAGAGCCGATGCATATAGTGAAATATCCGGGATGCCGAAGAGTTCCCTATAGGTGTTCAGACTTAAGAGTTTGCGGGGCCAAATACAGCCCCTGGTATGAAGGCCATGCCGAAGCACGTACATCAGTCGAAAAGCAAGGAGGGAATACGGATGATGAGACAATATAAGTACCCAACAAAAGGTGGTGATCATCTGCTTCCTTTATATCCTTATCAGTACGTCGAGGCGTGTTTGGACAGACAATGCCATAAATATTGAGGTCATGTTACATGCCTGTTAATTTACATAAGGGAAAGTCTAGCACAGGGCCTAAAAGTAAAGGTTCGAAGACTCCAGTGATGCCCTACCGCACATCTGCGTCGTTTCTCCTTAGTAATGAATCCTTTGATAGGGGTATTTGATGGTTGACTGTAAAGAAGGGAAAAGATAGCCTTGAAAGGATCCCTAATTCAACCATACGGCAAATAGGGCTCTTAATGAACCTGCAGTGAAAAATGTGTAAGGTCCAAATAGGGTCAAGCCGTACTATGGACTTTTTCTGCAGTGTGCCTCTGGCATTGCCCAAGGTATTTTGAGTGTGTAATTATGTACGTGCAATACGTAAGCCGCAACCCTATGGGGCAGTCGGCGGAGGTCGGACTGCTAATCGAGGTCTGGATCCGTCGGAGTTATCACAGTGATGTGCGGACCGGACTCGTTTAGAGATTTCACTGGCTTTGATATCCGACGAATTATTCTGCTTGATGAGGCTGCCATACACCTCGACTGCAAGGGCTGCAGTGTGATCTTCTGTACGGAGGGAGCGCTCCATGTTTGCATTGACTGTAATGACGCCACGTGGTCCGGACATTTTAAGCTTCAAATAAGTATAGTGCGGGACTGCATTAAAGCGGGCGAAAGAAGTTCGTCCGAGTAGTCCGTGATAATCACTGTGGAAGGCGACAATGTCGAAGATCAGTTCTTCACTTCGGAAGTTGTCTGGGGAGCCAAATACTATCTCTAGTGTTAATGAGCCCATACAACGAGCCTCCACGCCAGGTATCACACCTTTGAAGGTAGTGTTACTAGGCTTGATTCTTGATGGGTCGATACCCATCTTGCGGACAATATCTTGATAGATCAAGTTGAAACTGTTGCCACCGTCCATGAGGACTCTAGTGAGATGGTATCCGTCGATGATTGGATCGAGTACCAGGGCGGCCGAACCCCCGTGATAGATACTGGTTGGGTGATCCCTATGATCAAAGGTGATTGGACAGGCTGCCCATGGATTGAATTTTGGGGCGATAGGCTCTATGGCGTAGACGTCCCTTAGTGCATGCTTGTGCTCCCTTTTGGGAATGTGAGTGACATAGATCATGTTCACTGTTTTCACCTCAGGGGGGAACTGCTTTTGGCCCCCGGTGTTTGGCTGACGGGGCTCATCATTGTCCTCGCTTGGAGGTCCCTTTCCCTTGTATTCGGTATTTAACTTACCAGCCTGTTTGAAAACCCAATAGTTTCTGTTGGTGTGGTTAGCAGGCTTATCGGGTGTGCCATGAATCTAACAGGGCCTCTCAAGCATTTTGTCCAAGTTGGATGAACTGTCCCTGTTGCCTTTGAAAGGTTTCTTCCGCTGACTGGATTTAGAACCACTGAATCCGGCATTGATTGCCGTATCATCTGCGTCGTCATTATTGCTCCGACGCTTGTTTTTGTTGCGGCGTGGTTTACCATTGCCGTCCCTGGCTCAGAAGTGCCGGGGTCGCCGAAGCTGTTGCTTCTACGAGCCAACCAGCTATCTTCACCCGCACAGAAACGGGTCATGAGTGCAGTTAAAGCTGCCATGGTCTTCGGCTTTTCCTGCCCTAGGTGACGGGCGAGCCATTCATCCCGGACGCTGTGTTTGAAGGCCGCTAAGGCTTCGGCGTCTGGACAGTCCATGATTTGGTTCTTTTTAATTAGGAACCGATTCCAAAGCTTGCGAGCCGATTCACCAGGTTGCTGGATTATGTGACTTAGGTCATCAGCATCCGGTGGCCGGACATAAGTGCCCTGAAAGTTGGCCCGAGAAGCATCTTCTAAGTCTTCCCAGGTTCCAATGGAGTTCTCTGGGAGGCTGTTCAACCAGTGTCGTGTTGGTCCTTTCAGCTTTAGAGGAAGATATTTAATGGCGTGGAGGTCATCTCCGCAGGCCATATGAATGTGGATAAGAAAATCTTCAATCCAGACGGCCGGATCCGTCATTCCATCGCATTGCTCGATGTTTACAGGTTTAAGGGGTTGTTTGGTTAGTGCCCAAGACTGCCCTGCCAACTGAAGGCGTGCCAATTTTTTGGCGGAGAATTTTGCCGCCGCTGCCATGCCAACGCATGGGCGCAAAAAATGAAGAGGATGTGTACTAGTGACCAATAAATTGGCAGGGTAAGAAAAGTCTGGCACCAATCCAAACGCCCTCCCAGGCTAATAGTCAACGCCAAAATATTGGCATGGTAGCTCTCGGCTGCCATCCAAATACACCCTAAATCCTTCCGGAAACTGGTGCTGCATTACCTCATCGGTAAAACACATAGGGTGTGCAACACCTCTATACCGTGCAACATCACGGCAGAGTTCGGATGACATTTGGGTTCAGTGCTGATCCCGAATATTGTAATGTTCATCACGCCGAGCTTCATAGCTGTTATCTCGCGCTGGGGCACGGCCTCTTGATCCATAGATCGATCTGGTCTGACCGGCTTTATTGGCTAGGTCCTGATGCAAATCATATGTATAGCCCGCAACCGCTGTCTCCTTACCTCTTCGGCGAGAGGGCGCGGGTTGGTGTTTGGCTTGATGTGCCATTTTGTCCCGTCCACGTGGTGGTCGGTCTGGTTGATCTGCATAATTGTATTCCAACGGTATTGGATCAAGGTCTTTGTCGTTGAACTATGGCAGAAGCTTGCGCTTGGGGTAACTTTTTATTGGTCGCTCGGGGCCGTACTCCTCGGCGGCCAGGACCTTGCTCCACCTTTCGTTGAGTGTATCATGTTCAGCTTTGAGCTGCTACTGTTTCTTTTTCAGGCTCCGTGGGGTGGCGATGAGCTGTCGCTTGAATAGTTCTTGTTCGAGAGGTTCCTCCGCGACAATAAAATCTTCGTCACCAAGGCTAACATACTCTTCAGAGACTGGCATATAGTTGCTTTCCTCCGAATGTTCATGATCGGCATGTTCGGGGCTATACTGACCCTCCTCCCTCTCATCTTGTTCGGACGTGGGCTCAACGGGGTGTTTGGGGTCTTCGGCATGATCTGGAGTCTCATTGTCTCCGGTGCCGGTATTGCTGTCCCTTGCCCGATGTGATCATGTGTGGCGCCGCTGGCGCCGACGCTTTGATGGTTCATCGACGGGCTTGTCCTTATCTGGATTTTGAGTGGCCTCGTTGTCCTTTTTATCTGGAGTGTCCACCATGTATACGTTATAGGTACAAGTGGTCGTCCAACGCCCTGTGATGGGTGGGACTTGGCCTGGTTTGACGTCGGCATCATCGTCCATACCGTCGATGTCTTCAGACGCGTAGTTGATACGTCTCCAACGTATCTATAATTTATGAAGCATTCATGCTATTATATTATCTGTTTTGGATGTTTACAGGCTTTATTATACACTTTTATATTATTTTTGGTACTAACCTATTAACCGGAGGCCCAGCCCGTATTGTTGTTTTCTTGTCTATTTCAGTGTTTCGAAGAAAAGGAATATCAAATGGGGTCCAAACGGAATGAAACCTTCGGGAGCGTGATTTTTGGAATGAACCTGATCCAGGAGATGTGGAGCTGAAGTCAGGGAAGCTTCGAGGAGGCCACGAGGCAGGGGGCGCACCCACCCCGCCTGGGCACGCCCTCCACCCTCGTGGGCCCCTCGTGGCTTCCTTGACCAACTTCTTTCGCCTATATAAGTCCATATACCCTAAAACCTTCGGGGACGACAATAGATCGGGAGTTCCGCCGCCACAAGCCTCTGTAGCCACCAAAAACCAATCGGGACCCTTTTTCGGCACCCTGTCGGAGGGGGGATCCCTCACCGGTGGCCATCTTCATCATTCCGGCGCTCTCCATGACGAGGAGGGAGTAGTTCACCCTCAGGGCTGAGGGTATGTACCAGTAGCTATGTGTTTGATCTCTCTCTCTCTCATGTTCTTGAGGTGATACGATCTTGATGTATCGCAAGATTTGCTATTATAGTTGGATCTTATGATGTTTCTCCCCCTCTACTCTCTTGTAATGGATTGAGTTTTCCCTTTGAAGTTATCTTATCAGATTGAGTCTTTAAGGATTTGAGAACACTTGATGTATGTATTGCCATGCTTATCTGTGGTGACAATGGGATATACACGTGATTCATTTGATGTATGTTTTGGTGATCAACTTGCAGGTTCCGTGACCTTAGGAATCTATGCATAGGGGTTGGCACACGTTTTCGTCTTGGCTCTCCGGTAGAAACTTTGGGGCACTCTTTGAAGTACTTTGTGATGGTTGAATAGATGAATCTGAGATTGTGTGATGCATATCGTATAATCATGTCCACAGATACTTGAGGTGACAATGGAGTATCTAGGTGACATTAGGGTTTTGGTTGATTTGTGTCTTAAGGTGTTATTCTAGTATGAACTCTATGATAGATCGAATGGAAAGAATAGCTTCATGTTATTTTACTACGGACTCTTGAATAGATAGATCAAAAAGGATAACTTTGAAGTGGTTTCGTACCCTACCATAATCTCTTTGTTTGTTCTCGGCTATTAGTGACTTTGGAGTGACTCTTTGTTGCATGTCGAGGGCTAGTGATATGATCCAATTATGTTATTATTGTTGAGAGAACTTGCACTAGTGAAAGTATAAGCCTTAGGCCTTGTTTCCTAGCATTGCAATACCGTTTACGCTCACTTTTATCGCTTTCTACCTTGCTGTTTTTATAATTTCAGATTACAAATACCCTTATCTACTATCCATATTGCACTTGTATCACCATCTCTTCGCCGAACTAGTGCACCTATACAATTTACCATTGTATTGGGTGTGTTGGGGACACAAGAGACTCTTTGTTATTTGGTTGCAGGGTTGTTTGAGAGAGACCATCTTCATCCTACGCCTCCCACGGATTGATAAACCTTAGGTCATCCACTTGAGGGAAATTTGCTACTGTCCTACAAACCTCTGCACTTGGAGGCCCAACAACGTCTACAAGAAGAAGGTTGTGTAGTAGACATCAAGCTATTTTCTGGCGCCATTGCCCGGGAGGTGAGTGCTTGAAGGTATATCTTTAGATCTTGCAATCAAATCTCTTTGAATCTTTTTTTATCACTATTTTAGTTTATAAAAGAAAACTACAAAAGATGGAATTGAGTTTGTCTCATATGCTTCATCTTTTTAATATCTTTAGTGAGAATGATGGTAAGGAAAATTGTGCTCAAGTACTAGAAGAAGAAATTTATATAATGTTTGGCATTAAATCTGTGAATGATGAGCATGATTGCAATGTTGTTAGTATGAATTCTTTGAATACCCATGATGCTAATGATATGCAAAGCCACAAGCTTGGGGATGCTATGTTTGATGAATATGATGTTTTTTGTCTCCCAAGTTTTGATGAGTAAATTTATTATGAGGAAATCATGCCTCCTATTTATGATGATTATATTGATAAAAATGGATTTGGAGAGGTCATGACTTTATTTAGTGATGAATCCACTATCTCGGAAGAGGTCCAATTGATTATGAGAACAAAGTTGCTATCTATGATGATTATTGTGATGACTTGTATGCTGTTAAGAATAATGATAACCATTAAACTTGTCATCATACCTCACATGATAGTTATTTTGTTGAGTTTGCTCCCACTATTATTGATGAGAAGAAATTTGCTTATGTGGAGAGTAGTAAATTTTCTATGCTTGTATATCATGAAAAGAATGCTTTATGTGCTGGTTATATTTTTTAATTCATTCATGATGCTACTGAAAATTATTATGAGGGAGGAACACATGCTTGTAGGAATTGCAATAATATCAAGTTTCCTCTCTATGTGCTTAAAGTTTTGAAGTTATGCTTGTTTTGCCTTTCTATGCTAGTTGATTATTGTTCCCATAAGTTGTTTGCTCACAAAATCCCTATGCATAGGAAGTGGGTTAGAATTAAATGTGCTAGTCATATTCTTCATGATGCTCTCTTTATTTTTCAATTCTTATCTTTTATGTGAGCATCATTGAAATCATCATGCCTAGCTAGGGGCGTTAAACGATAGCGCTTGTTGGCAGGCAGCCCAATTTTATTTTTGTTCTTTACTTTTTGATCCTTTTTAGTAGTAAATAATTCATATAGCCTCTGTTTAGATGTGGTTTTATGTTTTAATTAGTGTTTGTGCCAAGTAGAACCTTTGGGAAGACTTGGGTGAAGTCTTTATGATCTAGCTGTAAAAAACAGAAACTTTAGCGCTCACGAGATTAGCTGCCATTTTTTACTGGAGAATGATTTTAGGTTGATTCTTTTTGCAGATGATTAATAGACAAATTTCTCAGGTCCATCAATTTATTTAATAATTTTTTGAGTTACATAAGTATTCGAATCATACATATTACTACAGACTGTTCTGTTTTAGACAGATTCTGTTTTCATTATGTTGTTTGCTTATTTTGATGAATCTGTGAGTAGTATTGGAGGGTATGAACCATAGAGAAGTTGGAATACAGTAGATATTACACCAATATGAATTTAGAATGAGTTCACAACAGTACCAAAAGTGGTGATTTATTTTCTTATACTAACGGAGCTTACGAGTTTTGTTTTGAGTTTCGTGTTGTGAAGTTTTCAAGTTTTGGGTAAAGATTCGATGGACTATGGAATAAGGAGTGGTAAGAGCCTAAGCTTGGGGATTCCCAAGGCACCCCAAGGCAATATTCAAGGACAACCAAGAGCCTAAGCTTGGGGATGCCCCGGAAGGCATCCCCTCTTTCGTCTTTGTTCATCGGCAACTTTACTTGGAACTATATTTTTATTCGCCACATGATATGTGTTTTGCTTGGAGTGTCATTTTATTTTGTTATTTGCTTTATTTTATTTAGGATAATGTTTTGCATCTATATTTTCAATAAAAATGTCAAGGATAGCCTTTTCCATGCTTATTTTGCAAGTATACATGTTGCTGTTTCAAAACAGAAAGTTTACCGCTGTTGCAAAAATTCCCTAGAAAATTCAGAGAGTGATATAATGTTGAATATTTTTGCATATTAAGATCTGATAAATCTTATACAGCTTAGTATTTTTCTCATAATTTTTCGAGTTAGGGAAGTATGATGAATCTTGCATTCTTTACAGACTATACTGTTTTGGCAGATTGTTGTTATGTCTGCATTGTTTGCATATGCTTGCTTGTTTAATGATTATAGTTGAGGATAGGAGTATTAAATATGCAGAGATATTTAGTATGCAATGTTGAATAATAATTATAGTAATTTGTTACAGTAGAAAATGATAAGGTTATTGCATTGTTTTATACTAACTTATCTCACGAGTTCTTGTTGAGTTTTGTGTTGATGAAGTTTTTGAGATTTAGGAAAACCGTGATATAAAGGAATTAAGGAGACACAAAAGCTCAAGCTTGGGGATGCCCAAGGCACCCCAAGATACTATTTGAAGAAGTCTCAAGCATCCAAGCTTGGGTATGCCCCGGTAGGGATCCCACCTTTCTTCTTCGACAATTATCGGTTAGTATCGGTTGAACCTAAGTTTTTGCTTCTTCACATGAGTTGTGCTATCCTTGCAATGTCATTTTGTTTTGATTTGCTTGCTGTTTAAATAAAATACCAAGATCTGAAATTCTTAAATGAGAGAGAGTCTTCATATAGCTACATAATTATTTAACTACTCCTTGATCTTCACTTATATCTTTTTGGAGTAGTTTGTCATTTACTCGTGTGCTTCACTTATATCCTATGAGTAAATGGTTGAATGAGTTGAATGTCATAAATCTGAAATTTTATATGTTTCATATGCTTACCCCGTTGGGAGTAATGACTTCACATCTAAGAAGTAGAGGTAGTAAATTTATTGAAGGTTGGCAAGCATCGTATTGGTCACTTGAACAATTTTTCATGAAAGAATATTGAAGGAAGAGAAATTTCACATATAAATATAGTATCTTAGACATCTTCTATGATTGTGAGCCCCATTAATTATTTTCAAACCTGAGCAAATTAGTTGAAGTTGGACAAGGAATACAACATAATGAGTTATGCTTGGATGTATTTGTATAGAAGTTATATTGTTATAGATCCTCCAACATGTGGTGCTTGCTATTTAGAATCCTTTGCTAGCCTAAATATCTGTACTAAGCGGGAATATTGCTTGTGCATCCAAATTCCTTGAACCAAGTTTCTTACATGAGTGTCCACCATACCTACCTATATGCGGTATTTACCTGCCGTTCCAAGTAAATTTGCATGTGCCAAACTCTAAACCTTCAAATAATAATATGTTTTGTATGCCCGAATCGCTCATGTAGCGACTAGGGGTTGTCAGTATCTTCCATGCTAGGTGGGTTATTCTCACGATGAGTGGACTCCGCTCATCATTCACGAGAAAAATGGCTGGTAACTGGGATGCCCAGTCCCATGATCAAAAGATCAAAATCCAATCAAAATAATTGCAAACAAAAACTCCCCCAGGATTGATGTTAGTTGAAGTCACCCGTTGTTTCGAGCAAGCCATGGATTGATGATTGTTGGTGGAGGGGGAGTAAAAACTTTACCATTCTGTTTGGGAATCGCCTATAATGTATGTAGTATGGAAGATATTGGGAACTCTTGGTTGTTATGTTGACAATGAAAGCATACCTCTCAAAATTATTTATCTCGATTTCAAAATCGAGCTCTGGCACCTATGCAAATCCCTGCTTTCCTCTGCGAAGGGCCTATCTTTTACTTTTATGCAAGAGTCAGTAGTATTCCTTCTCATTCCTACCTACTCTTTAGTTGGCAAGCATCGTGTGTTGGGGAAAGATCTAAGCATATATGGCCATGCAAATATATTTGATCATGAATTATTATTGTTGACAATTATCTATATGATAAGTGAGTTGGGAGGCGAAACACTA
This sequence comes from Triticum dicoccoides, assembly GCF_002162155.2. NCBI lineage: Eukaryota > Viridiplantae > Streptophyta > Magnoliopsida > Poales > Poaceae > Triticum > Triticum dicoccoides. The sequence continues at coordinate 451,260,033 of NC_041381.1, read as the reverse complement.
AGCCCCTATCTTTCTCTGTGTTCAATGGATGCTATTTGTTCTAAGAATATGCTTTGAGTGGTAGCAATCATGGAAGACTATATGATAGTTGAGTATGTGGAGTTTGCTAAATCAAAGCTCTGACATAGACCCTTCCTGAAAATAAGATGAATTGTAATTGTTTGATGACTGAGAATGAAGTTTGCTAGTTTTCAAGAAAGTTTATGGTCTATGCTTTAACATGTGAATAGCTTGTTACTTGATCTTGAGAAGTTTTATGAGATGAACTACTGTTATGACATATAATCATGCTAGAAAAGGTGATTGAAATTATCATTGTGCACCTGCTAGCATTCACACTTCATAAATTCTTTATTTTATCATTTACCTACTCGAGGACGAGCAGGAATTAAGCTTGGGGATGCTGATACATCTCCAACGTATCTATAATTTATGAAGAATTCATGCTATTATATTATCTGTTTTGGATGTTTATGGGCTTTATTATACACTTTTATATTATTTTTGGGACTAACCTATTAACCGGAGGCCCAACCCATATTGTTGTTTTCTTGCTTATTTCAGTGTTTCGAAGAAAAGGAATATCAAACGGAGTCCAAACGGAATGAAACCTTCGGGAGCGTGATTTTTGGAACGAACGTGATCCAAGAGACGTGGAGCTGAAGTCAGGGAAGCTTTGAGGAGGCCACGAGGTAGGGGGGCGCGCCCACCCCCTGGGCGCGCCCTCCACCCTCATGGGCCCCTCGTGGCTCCCCTGACTGACTTCTTTCGCCTATATAAGTCCATATACCCTAAAACCTTCGGGGACGACAATAGATCGGGAGTTCCGCCGCCGCAAGCCTCTGTAGCCACCAAAAAACAATCGGGACCCTGTTCCGGCACCCTGTCGGAGGGGGATCCCTCACCGGTGGCCATCTTCATCATCCCGGCGCTCTCCATGACGAGGAGGGAGTAGTTCACCCTTGGGGCTGAGGGTATGTACCAGTAGCTATGTGTTTGATCTCTCTCTTTCTCTCGTGTTCTTGAGGTGATACGATCTTGATGTATCGCGAGCTTTGCTATTATAGTTGGATCTTATGATGTTTCTCCCCCTCTACTCTCTTGTAATGTATTGAGTTTTCCCTTTGAAGTTATCTTATCGGATTGAGTCTTTAAGGATTTGAGAACACTTGATGTATGTCTCGCCGTGCTTATCTGTGGTGACAATGGGATATTCACGTGATTCACTTGATGTATGTTTTGGTGATCAACTTGCGGGTTCCGTGACCTTGGGAATCTATGCATACGGGTTGACACACGTTTTCGTCTGGCTCTCGGGTAGAAACTTTGGGGCACTCTTTGAAGTACTTTGTGATGGTTGAATAGATGAATCTGAGATTGTGTGATGCATATCGTATAATCATGCCCACAGATACTTGAGGTGACAATGGAGTATCTAGGTGACATTAGGGTTTTGGTTGATTTGTGTCTTAAGGTGTTATTCTAGTATGAACTCTATGATAGATCAAACAGAAAGAATAGCTTCATGTTATTTTACTACAGACTCTTGAATAGATAGATCAAAAAGGATAACTTTGAGGTGGTTTCGTACCATACCATAATCTCTTCGTTTGTTCTCCGCTATTAGTGACTTTGGAGTGACTCTTTGTTGCATGTTGAGGGCTAGTGATATGATCCAATTATGTTATTATTGTTGAGAGAACTTGCACTAGTGAAAGTATGAACCCTAGGCCTTGTTTCCTAGCATTGCAATACCGTTTACGCTCACTTTTATCGCTTTCTACCTTGCTGTTTTTATAATTTCAGATTACAAATACCCTTATCTACTATCCATATTGCACTTGTATCACCATCTCTTCGCCGAACTAGTGCACCTATACAATTTACCATTGTATTGGGTGTGTTGGGGACACAAGAGACTCTTTGTTATTTGGTTGCAGGGTTGTTTGAGAGAGACCATCTTCATCCTACGCCTCCCACGGATTGGTAAACCTTAGGTCATCCACTTGAGGGAAATTTGCTACTGTCCTACAAACCTCTGCACTTGGAGGCCCAACAACATCTACAAGAAGAAGGTTGTGTAGTAGACATCAGTAGTCTAACATGTCAGTTAGATCCTCGATGGTGGCTATTAAGTGGGTGGTGGGTGGGTCATAAAATTCCCCTCTCTCAGCCCCCAGCCCATGCTGGGTGTAGTTCGGAGCCAAAGCTTCCATAATGGCGAGAGACCGCATTAAGTCCAGTGCTTCGTCTAAGGGAAAAAGCTGGATAGGAGTCTGTGGATCTGCAGGCCTGGGTTCAGTGATAAACGACTGATCGGGCCCAATGGAAGCAGACCTCGACGGTTCGAAGTTATCCAGAGGTGAGTCCAAGATCGCATTTGGGTCTCCGGTTGGAAGTTCCATGATGGAAAAGAGTCCGGCGGGGTTGATCCTCCCGTCTGCGGACGATACGACCTGCTCCAGATCTAAGGCCGAGGCGGGTGTGATGTCGACCCCTGGACGGGATCTAAGAGCGGATTCAAAGAGCTTCCTTCATGAGGGCAGGGGGCAGCAACCGAGGCCGCGAACCCCTTGAAGACCAGATCTCCTCGGATATCAGCGACGTAGTTCGGGTTTCTGAATCTGATCTGGTGGCCGGGGGCGTAACTGTCGATCTACTCAAGGTGGCCAGCCGAGTTGGTATGAAGCACGAAGCCGCCAAACACAAAGACATGTCCGAAGAGAAAGGTTTCCCTGGACACACTGTCATCGTCGATGAGGAGGCGAGCCATCAATCCCTCAGTTGACAACATAGGGAGCTCTCAATGAAAGCACCAATGTCGGTGTCAAAACCGGCAGATCTCGGGTAGGGGGCCCAAGTTGTATGTCTGCGGATCGATGGTAACAATAATCAAAGGGACACGGTGTTTACCCAGGTTCGGGCCCTCTTAATGGAGGTAAAACCCTACTCCTGCTTGATTATTTGATGGTATAGGGGTTACAAGAATTGATCTACCTCGAGATTGTAATGATTAAACCCTAGCTTGGCTGGCCTATCAATGTTATGATCTTGCCTTCGGTCTAAACCCTCCGGTTTATATAGATACCGGAGGGGCCTAGGGTTGTACAAAGTCGGTTTAACAGAAAGGAAATAGTATATTCGGACACCTAAACTTGCCGTTCACGCATATGGGAGTCCCAACCGGACACGAGAGGTGGTCCTCTTCCTTGTATCTTGACGGCCCATTAGTCCGGCCCATATCGAATAGACCGGACGCCCGAGGACCCCTTAGTCCAAGACTCCCTCAATCCAAGATCACATTAAGTCGATAGGCATGTCAATACTATCAAAGGGGGATGAGGACGTGTCAATGATCATTTTGCTCCATGTTCTTAGAAGTCAAACTCCAAAACTCCCTGAAATCCTTAAAAAAATCACTATATCTATCTAGTTCCAATTCAACTCGATGTTGCCGAATCACTTCCACTCGGATCCACTGAAACAACCAGATATAGTCGTGGCTCCAAACCCTAGTTTAGTCGAAGCCTTGAAGATTCCATTTGGAGCAACCAAAGCAACCTGGTAAACCTTTTGGTTCCACGTCAGGAATTCCAATTCCAGTGAGAAATTATGAAGCGTTAACAGGGAGTGTGCCACTGTTGAAGTGCTCACTTCAGAGCCACCGATTGATTACCATCCGGACATACTGATGCATATTAAAGTTTTCACTTTTTGTTCACTTTGGCACCACTGAGCAAAACCAGCCTGAGCCTCTAAAATGTGCAAAAAGATGAGTAACGGTCAGATTTCTGGTCCAACTTATATAGCCCCACCTATCCCATCAATTCAACTTGAATCTAAGTCCCACTCTCATTATTTGTTCTGGGAGATAACTTCACCTCCTTGTATTGATTTCAAAGGACCTTCTACTCCAACTATCTAATCAAACCCTTTGAGATCTAATGCCCTCTTGATTTCCACTCCTACTTCTCCAAATCCACAACCAATTCTTAAGAGAGTTTGAGTGTTGAGTAGATTATCTTTTGAAGCACAAAAGCAAGGGATTCATTGGCAATCAACTTCTATCTTGTTACTTTTGAAGGGTGTGTGCCTCCTAGATCATCTAGGTGTTGCTTGAAAGTCTTGAAGATTGTCAAGAACCCAAGAAGCTTGTATGGGCCTGGAGATCACCTACTTCATGAAGAATTACCTTAGTGAGGCTCATCCTTTTTTGTGTATGCCATGGTGGAATAGGTTCGGTTGCTCTTTCGTGGACCCTTCATGGGTGAGTCCTTCATGGACCATATTCCTTGAATTTCGCAACCGGGATCCTTGTGATTTTAGATCCTCGTGGATCTAAGCCTTCATCAATGTGGATGTAAGATATAGCCAACTATCTGAACCACAAGAAAAATCTTCACCGAGCCAATTGTGTTTGTGATTTTTCAACTCTACCTCTTTTACTTTGCACTTGCATATCTTTACTTTCCGCTGCATATACTGTACACTTGTATGTGTCGGGTGCATTATAGATTGCTAGAAAAGCCTAAAATCTACTAAGAAGTTAAAACTATGTTTGTTGTCCTCAACGGTTGCATCTTGCGACACTACTAACTGCTGGATAGCCAAGGCAACATCTACAGCCGGGGAATCTCCCAAGGTCGCGGCATCGCAACTGAAGGGACGACCGCCCCTACGATGAACCGCTGAACACGTTCAATGTTCAAAATCATCGTGTCGTATCCGGGGGATCTACGATGGTAGAGGCATGTTCCGCCGGAGAGACCACTAGCTGCTTTACGACACTAGTCACCACACTGATGACCATGTCTGACACCTTGGCTCGTTGCTCCTTTGCCTCTTCTTCTCGTTCCAAGTCCATCGGTGTCACCATTCCCTCTAAGGTCAAAGAACGGCGCACCAACCCAGTGGCTCCAACGGACTGGTGAAACTTCTCTCCTTCCAGAGAGGCAGGGCCTTGATATTGGAGGACCAAGTCATTGCACACTGCTCCTTTGGTATGCTGCAACATTTCTCTGCTGTGTGCCCCAACATACCACAACAAAAGCAAAAGAAAAAATTGGTAGCTTTTCATATTTTACATCATACTTTGGGACAATGGTACTTATAGCTAGGGTAGCGGTGATGTATGACTTGATAGGACGATGTACCGGCATGTGGACATAGACATGGAGACGACCAACGTGTTCTTGTGGGCGACGTAGACGACGTTTGCCGAGCTTCTTTCCCAACTTCCAAATTTTCTTCTCAGATTTGAGTTCGTATGGGAGCCCTTGAATTTGCTCCCACGGGTGGAAGAGTTAATCTAAACCAACTAATGGTTGGATGGTTAGCAGGGTGGTGATACTTTTAGCTCACAGACTACAGGTTTGCTTTGGTGTCTCATTTGTGCGGATTATTCTTTTAGTTTGAGAAGGTGTTCGTGTTCTTGTATGTGGCGACTTCATCTAGCTTAAAACTCCGCAACTACGACCGATCTTTAGTAGACGGTGTGTGTGTAGTGATGTGAGTATATGCATCTGCGTTGTAACAACAACAACAACAACAACAACCACCGTACATAATTATGTTCCACAAGATTGATATTGTTGGATTCATCGTCAACAACACTCATATGATTCTGAGCTTTTAACAATCAAACCCAGAACACTGTCAAACTCCTTCGCAAAAAATAAAATAAAAATAAATACGCGCCATCTCAATCCATAGATATATGCTTGGTGGTATTTCCCATCGAAGCAGGTGTACGTTTCATGTTTTAATCATCTGGTGGGAGAAGATTTCCGGTCTTGGCATGTGCTATCAAGAGAATATACTTTCCTTCCAGGCCGCAGATGGCGCAAACAAAGAGTCGAAGCTCTTCTTCTTGGGCGGTGAAAAGGACCTGAGTGAGCTTTCCACGCTTTTCTACAGCGTAGGCGTTCTGTTGAGACGAGCGGAGAGCACGGTGCCGCGAGGGCCGAGCCGGCACATGCACGAGCCAGGATTTCGTTGGAAGTTGGAGCTGGCGACGCTGCTGCAGGTTGATGCCGACTACCTTCCTCCCTTGGAGTTGGATAGAGAGCTGGGAGGCCGACTACGGTTGCGTTTCGGTTTCTCCATTTATTCACGCGCACTCAGGCAAACTGCAAGGAGGGTCTGGACTTGAAAAAAGGAAAATCCAGACGTGGACGTCCGGTGTGTTGCTGAAGCGTTGGCCAAACGAACAACCACGACCCGCTTGTCAATCGTCGCCCAAGCGCCTTCGGGAAAGGGCCGGAGCATGTGTCAGTGCCGGCGGCCGTGGAGATCTATCCACGTAGAGCGCGGAGTCAGAGGGACTCGTCACCCATCACAAATTCACGCCGCAGTAGCTACGGACCGGGAAGTTCCTAGGTTTGCGTTGCTCAAGGGGATAAACGCCTCTTGACACGGCGATGTTGGAACCACAGCCGGTCCGGTACGTGGAGGGCTCCGCTTTTCTTTGCGTGTGTAGTACGTGCTGCACGCCTCTGCTCTCGGCACATGAACCAGCACACCATTTTCTGCATCTACATACGGCCTGTGAAAATTTCACAGGCACCCAGCGCATCATTTTCGTTCAGTCGCAAAAATACAGCGCTTCAACATAGGTTTCTTTTTTCTAAACACAGTACAAACGCAAGCGCTCATACACTCATCCCTATGAACGCACACACGCGCACCATGCTCCTATGAGGACTTTCGAAAGACCAAGCCGGCATATCGCTGTCTCTGTCACCATCCAATCACAGCTTGGTTCGCCTTCAACAGAGGATTGATATATATGAAATCAGCGGAAGGAAACGACACAAGGTCGGTATTTCATTTCCAGAATTGCCAAGGATCGCATGTACTATCCTTGGCCCTGTAAAAACACAGAGGTTTCGCGGACACGTCGCAGCAGCGCGCCAGGGGAATCCACGATGCAGAAAACTACTGCACTGTGGGTAAGACCACGGCAACACATCACACAGCAGCAGCAGCTGCAGAAGAAAAAAACCGCACCCACCAACACTCAAAACCAACCTAGGATTTTTGCCGTGCACTTTATTACATCTAATACGTACACGATTGTATCCGCAACATTCCAGCCCCTGCCAGGTCCTTCATCCCGAGTGGACATGGCAGAACACCCAGGTAAACGATCTAGAGTCGCGATTTGGTCCCATCAGCTGTGGTGGCAGCCTGCAACAGTTTCAGGGGATGCACAATCAGGCGATGCCGCGGGCACAAAATTCAGTAGAATGAGAATAGGCGCCGTTCGGGATCCCAAAGCTACATCAACAGTGCGAAAATGCAATAGAATCTTACCAAGGATGCGCCGCGACTAGCTCTGGCAGCTAGATATTCACAGGGTTTGAAGAACTCCCCGTAGTCCTTGGACCACGCATCCAGTCTGCGGTACACGTATTCCGCGCCGAGAGAGTCGGCCCAAAACATCACCCCACCCCTGGTGTAAAAAGAGATCACATAGGACCGATCAGTTAAGATAAATATATCAGTTAGAATAAATATATATCAGTTCAGGGATAAGCAGTTGGACCTAAAAGAAGGGAAGCCCATTCCCATAATGGATGCTACATCAAGATCAGATGCTTTCAGTGCAATTCCCTCATCAAGGACTCGGCAGGCCTCATTCACCACGGGAAAGAAGATTATCTCTACGATGTCCTTGTCTGTTAATTTCATTAGCTGAGGGAAATGAAATCGCCTGTCAGATTTCTTTGAGCAAAACCAGTGAAAGACACAGGCTAGTATGTACACTGATGAGGGACAAAAGAAGCACACACAGACAACATGTACTCGATCACAAACAGGCTAGTATGTACACCGATGAGAGAAAAAAGATGCACACACAGACAACATGTACTCGATCACAAACAGGCTACTATGTACACCGATGAGAGAAAAAAGATGCACATAACAGACAAAAGATGCACACACAGGCTAGTATGTACATCTTGAAATTCACATATACTCCCTCCGTCCCATAATGTAAGACATTTTTTGATTTGACACTAGTGTAGTGTCAAAAAACATCTTACATTGTGGGACGGAGGGAGTAGCTTACAGTGCACTGAATAGTGCCCTGAGTTATTTTGGACTTGAACTAATCATTTAAGTTGGGTTTATATCATAGCCAAATTTTCTGCATCTTACAGGCCAGGGATAGAAAGAAAATGAACACATAAAAGAAGATACGACACAGGCCAGGGATAGAAAAAGGTATCCTGCGAACTAAGACGAATACATCTGTGAGATTGATGTGTGTCCATGCAGGCGATGTATCGATAACAAGATTTTTTGGGGGATTTCAAATAATTCTTTAATAAACCAGAAGTAGATAATTAAGTTAGATATAACATGACCTTAGGATCTTGTGCAACACCTGCCATGTTTCTTGATTTCTCAACATACTTTTTGATATCAGGATCTGGAGAAGCTTGTCGCTTATCATTATAAAGATAAAATCCCCTATGAGAAGATTCACCTGTCCAGGAGTCCACAAGTTAAATAACCATGAGATACCAAACATTAAGTGAAGTATATTTTCGATACCTGTCCTGTTCTCCTCGAGCATAATTTCAGTAAGACGTGATTTATAACATCGCTCTGGATAACTCTTATAATATTGCTTTCTAGTGGCAACGGCAACGCCAAAACCTACAAGATCAGCTAATCTGTACAGACAAGATAAAAAAGAAACTACTGTCAGACAAATAAATAGACATCCATGAAAATGTTCTGTCAATAAATGAAGGTGTGCACAGGTGTTGCATTATTCTGAACTAGATTGCACGGGAACTACGTTAAGGCGCTACAATGATAATAAAAACCATTAATTCTACCAATATCAAAGCAAACAACAGACAAGCTCTATAAAGCAGCCAAAAGTGGAACACGACAGCATAAATATGTTTCCCATCAAAAGACTCGTACGGTCCTACCATAATACTCTACTGGAAACCAATAAAAAGCAAAAGGAAGCAGCTACTCTGATTTATTAACTTAACAGATACAAAATTCCAGCAACCAAATTCTATCTAACTTAACATAAATATATTAACTATAGAGTATTTGACTAGGGAAAGAAGTAAAAAAAAAAGGACCATATGGCAGAGGACCGGGATGAAACACTAGCAGTGTAAGCTTATATCTAAATGAGCTATTATTCATCTAAGTTCAACACTGAACCATAATGCTTTGTCAAAGCTTTGAACAATAGTTGGTTCCTATGATATCAGAAATGAGAAAACAAGGGTAAAATCTTGATCTTAATGTTCTGCAGTAATTCACTAGAAGTCGTAGCCTAGCTGCTCCAGTATGTAAGGGAACTGGCCAATTCAGTGCAGCTCACAATATCGATATATCCTTACCGAAAAGGTCCCATCGGCATTCCAAATTTTGCTATCACATGATCTATGTGATATATATCCAAACCATAATCAACGAGCAAACCAGCTGCCTGGCCGTAAGGAAAAAACATCCTATTGACAGCAAACCCAGTGCAGCTCCCAACAACAATTGGTGTTTTCCGTATCTTCTTTGCCACATCTAGCAAGTCCACAATAACTTGTGAGGAAGTCTGCTGAGTACAAACTATTTCCAACAGTGGCATGACATGAGCTGGACTGCAAGTATACTACAGTTAGATACTTGAGTTGAGAAAGATGGGAAATAGAATATTAAGTGCACAATGGACTCTACCTGAAGAAGTGGGCACCAACAATTCGATCTTGACAAGCTGTTTGTTGGCCAATTAACCGCAAGTCTATGGTTGAAGTATTTGTGGCAAATATACAATTAGAGTGACAGCTCCTTTCAAGATCAGAGAATATTTTCTGCTTCAGCAATAGATCCTCAATAACGGCCTGCAAGATTTTATCAAGTAGCTTTCAGGATCATTATGTGCTCTCCTTCATCTAAGCATATACATTAGTGCGAGTTAGACTGCTTGACTCAAAAGCTGTGGTGAACATAATAAATGATTATACATAAGGAAATGTTTGATAGAATGGTAGTAATTGAAATAAGAAAATATTTCTTGCTTCCACAATCTTCCAAGACTTGCATTAATTTTCCATCACAATCAATGTCTGTTTGGCCTAAGTTAAGTGAATATTTTTGTTTATCAAAGAGGAAAAAATGTTGTAAAGCGAATATCCTGATACCGTTTCTGATTTTATAACTATGCTGGAAGTTAACACAAACCAGCAAGATTTTTACTTGCCCAGTGCAGCTGCATGTTACTGTACAATTTTATATTTCAAATATCACCACTATCTATATACGATAATCTCGACCATCATAACTTGTCTATAGCAAAATAAGCGGTATAGCTCCTTCTTCTTTTCTCTGTGTTTATAATAGGAGTTTGTAGGATGTTTACGTTTTAGATTATTGTGGGGCCTAATAGTCGATTTTCCTATTTAGAATTCTAGTACGATTTTCTTAGTCATCAAAGTGAAGGAGGTGCCTTGAATATCACCAGTTGTATGCGTCTATATAGATTATTATTGAGGAGCAAGATGAAACGGGCACTAGATCAGTATTCAGTGATATTTCCTATAGAACGAGATCAGAGAAAGAAGTACTCCCTCTGTACTAAAATGCAAGACGTTTTCTGGTTTTGCAAAGGGCATAAAAAATGTCTTACATTTTGTTACGGAGGGAGTATTTGTCAAGAAACTGGATCTACCTCAATGACCACATCTGCATCTCTAAATTGCTCGTAGTCAAGAACACCGGACAGCAGAGAAAGTTTCTTTTCATAATCTTCTTGGGTCATTCGTCCCTTTTTGACAGAACTCTGCAAATTGGCTGAACAGAAAAGAAAGAATATATGAAAACTTCAAAGACAATCTCAATAGAAGTTTCCAAGGTAAAAAGAACTCACCTTTAATTCTGTTAATGCCAGTATTCAAGAACTTCTCATTTACTTCTTTCAAGACTACCACAATGTCACTCAGTATGAACGCAGTTGCAATTCCGGATCCCATTAGACCTCCACCAACAATAGCTGCCTTTAGTATTCTCCGTGGTGTCAAACCCAAGTTGGTAATATTTGGTATCTATTAGAACATGAGACAGTCAGATAAATGAAAGCATACATCACGGTAAACCTGTCACTTCCAAGAAAAACTTAGTTTCCATTTAATACTAATGGTCCTATACCGACCTTATGAACATTTTTTATCAGTAGATTCAAAAGGAGCTTACTTGTAATAAAGGAAAACCAAAATACAAACATCCAGAACTTTTTGCACCCGTTACATTCAGAGCATAAGTTTCATCTTATAAAATGAATAAATATATGTACTGCACTTTATAGCATGCTGACCTTCAACTAATTAGACTGAAAGAGATACAAGTAGGATTATTGTGCTTTGGTTTTACTAGAAGCCGATAACTAAATAACACTAACTACTGAGGCTGGATAAAACCAAGTATGAGAACAAACATTTCCAAAGCTTTAACCTTACAGTTCTACCAACCTTTGAAGTCGCACGTTGGGCGAAAAAAAAATGCCTTAAGCTTTTGCTTGTTTGAGACTGCTCAAGCATTTTTCCAGAAAGCACTTCCTGTCAATTGTCAAAATAGAATATTGAACAGCACTAAGAACCACTAAGGGCTTATGGTAGATGCTCCACAATATAGAACTATCAAGTGATTACCTTCATGAGGGCGGCACGAGGGCCAAAAAGAATTCCTTCTTCAATAACATCAATGCAAACTAATGGATGTTGAAGATTAGCAGCCTGTTTTAGGGCTTGAACTCTCGCAAATTTGAGAATTTTCTTTGCTTCCACAATATCTGTAAGTCTATCCGTTCTCAGGAGACTCTTTAACCATGGCCTTTTGTGTTCGTGGATTTCCAGAGCACAAGAACAGGCAATGCTGATCAGCTTATCAGCTGAAACTATGGCATCAACCAAACCGAATTTGTGAGCCTCTACCCCTTTTATAGACTTTGACATCTATTATGAAAAGACACAAGTACTCATGGTCAACACACAACACTCATAATTTTCTTGCATGTTCAACACGAGGAAAACAATTGTGCATGCATTGCATCTTGTAATGTATAAATCAGCCATACCAACATCATCTCAAGAGCTTTTTTCAGGCCAACAAGGCGGGGCAATCGTTGTGTTCCTGCAGCAGGTGAAGACCTTTCAACCAACATAAGACAAAAAAAGAAAATTTGAGCAGCCTATGAATTTAGCAGAGAAATCAACATGCAAGGAGCCGTCTCTTGAACTTGCTGTGGAACATTTTACCTTTCCTTTAAAATGATTATGTATCATGGTTAGCTGTATGATACAGCAGACTGATAAACAAAAGAGTGTTTTTAACAGAGTACACCAAGTTCCCTTTCTTCCTAGTTTCTTTTATTGAATGAAATGCCCCAGGCCTGAGGAGGCCTGATTAGTTCGAGAAGTCATAATTCAACATCTACTGTGTCCCGCATAGAGCAATTGCTTATGGGGTTGAATCTCTTCCATCCTACGGCATATGGATCTACCATTCTTCTTTTGCTTCCTTTGTATCCCATAAGTAAAATGGAAATATGAACAAGAACACGGTAGCCTCTTTCCAAAGGAGACAGGTGCAGCGCACAATGTACTCATGTTTAGACCAAAGGTAAGAAGTACACACAGGGAAGTATGAGAAGATATAATATCACATGCAAGACCATGCTGAGACTTGAGAGTACCTCCCATTCCAGGAATGATACCAAGCTGAAGTTCAGGTAGTCCTAATTGAGCTGACGGTGTAGAAACCCGAGCATGGCAAACCTGCATAAGAAGAAAGTACAGTGTTGAGCAAATAGACACTTCTTCAAAGAAACCGAAAAGGTCTAAGCGTAACCCCAAATATAGAACCTAAACATACCATTGCAAGCTCTAAGCCACCACCTAGAGCAACACCATCTATAGCAGCCACTGACGGCTTCTGAGCATCTGGCAGCAGCTAGTACTTAGTGATGAAATGTAAGGAAAAGGTCTACTTGTTGACAAACTTGGGTTAGACGAAGAGGCTCATAAGTTACCTTCCACTACACCAGTCAGAAAATCAATAGAAAAGGACCCGGGCTTCTCGTTTTCTGGGTGGGTGGGGGGATACAGAGACTTAGCAATGGAAGTGAGCAATGCAACAAAATACTCAATGTGCCACCTTGTTCTTACTTGGTTTATTTCCGAATCCATTTATATCAAATCCACCTGAAAACCTCCCTTTGGCGCCTGCACAAAGTGTAAAACACTAGAAATACCGCACTTGCATAGGATGCCTGACAAGGTGATTTTGTTAAATACCAGTGAGAACGATGGCCTTGACATCATTCCTTCTTAGAGCTTCTTCGTAGTTTCTCTGCAAGCTAGCTATGACTGCAGAACAGAAAAAGAGAGACCCATCATGCCACATTACTAGTCAACAGAATTTACCTACGCTTGGAAAATGATTGAACACTGATGGATCATCAGTTTGTCGGTTAATAAACATGGCACACGGAACAGTGCTGCTATCTAAAATCCCCGCAACCCTAGCCGCCGCCGCCCTTCCCCGCTCGTCGCCGGCGGGATCCGGCCTCCCTCGCCGGCGTGCGGCCCGGATCCGGCCCTTCCTCCCCCCGCCCCTCCTCCCCTCCCCCTCCTTCCGCCCCCGCGCCGCCTCCCCGGGAGGCGGCCGGGGCGGCCCCTGCGCCGCTGCTCTCGGCGTCGATCCGCCCTTCCCCTCCCCTGCCGTCGCCGGTGGGCGCCCCTGGCTCCGGCCCGGGGGGTGCCG
>NC_041381.1:451234426-451245449 GCF_002162155.2 Triticum dicoccoides | reverse complement strand
GGCGGTGTCCTTCGGCTTGGCGGCAACCCGGCGACCCGGCGCGGTCGCCGGCGGTAGGCGCGGTGGTGGTGGTGCCCTTGGCAGCAGGGCGGCGTGGTGGCGTGCGGTGGCCGGCGGCGCGTCCCCGGCCCAGATCTGGGCCTTCCCGGCCTCATCTGGGTCCTAGCGGGCCGGTCCCTGGCGTGGCTTCGTCGTCATCTGTGTGGTGAGGCGGAGGAGCGGCTCGGACGGGGGGCGGCGATGCCGATGGCGTGCCAGCTGCAGCGCGATGGCGGGAGCTGTCCGGGAATGGAGTTCCCGGCCGGGCCTGTGGGCACATGGGCCTGGTAGGCTCCTGCTTGTGTGTCCGGTCGGCTACCGTCGTTGACGGCGGAGGTTGTGCCCTCCTGCGTGCCGACGGTGCTGCGGCCCCTAGTCCCGGCTCCTATTCCTCGTCGTGCAGGCCTCACCTCGTGGTGCCGTGGTGAGACGGCGTGGAGGCTTCTTGACCATGGTGACGCAAGATGGTGGTCGGTTTGGTGGCAGGCTCCGGAGCACCCGAGGTGAAGGTTGGGATCGGGGGAAACCCCTGTCGGCCTGTCCGACACCGACGCGGCGACGCCAGTGGGTGCCGCCGGACCTTCCTGGAGGGCGTCGGGGGCGACCCTTCCTCTCGCCTCGTCGTGTACCGGGGGAAACCCTTGGCAGCAACGTCGTCCTCGTCGCGGTCCTTCTTGGAGGTGCTGATTGGTACCGGTGCTTCGGAGCCTTGGAGCTTGGTGGGAGATCTTCGGTGGGCGCAGTGGTCGTGAAGCTTCTCCGTTTCCGTCGAACCGCCGTTGTCGGCATTCTTTTCTCTTGTTGTTTCTCTTTCGTTTCTTTTGGGTGTGTCTGTGCTGCTTCCGCCCCAGCACCTATCCTTGGTTGTTTCGGTTGGTTGCTTTGGAATACAAGGCGGGGGGAAACCCTTTTTCGTCAACAGTGCTGCTATCTAGATTGCTCTAAGAAGCACTTCAATTCAATAAATTAATTAGTTTCATAAACATAATGAACATTTTTTTAGTCCGTAGCAACGCACGCTGTTTCTTGCTTGCATGACAGATGACACAATACATAGGCATGAAGAGACGGGGCAATCTCTAGACTCTAGCGACAACTACAGCATACAGTTCTATATGTGTGTGGAGCAATGTTAGCCGGTAATCTTTAGCAGGCACCAGGCAGAGCCACTCCGTTGCCGCGGTCATGGCCGATCGTTGTTCTGCACATGTGGGGGCTACTGAAACGTGATGCGCAGAGCAATTTAGGAAATTCCATGATCTTGGGAGAAAACCGAAGAATTTCCCAATGCGCAACAAAATTGCGTCAGTAAACAGCACGCTGCGCGGCTCCGACAGACGAGCCGGGGCCGCTCCCGGCGATGTGAATCCCACACGGATCTTCCAGAAACCGCGCGGAATCGAGGCCAAATCCGGGGGGAAACGGTCGGGAGAAATGGAGATATACCGTCAAAGGAGAGGGCGTTGACGGGCGGGTTGGAGATGGTGATGACGGCTACACCGTCGTCGCGGACCTCCATGGTGGTTGCACCCCTCGCCATCTCCGTCAGGGGCGAGACGGCCGGCCGGCACAGCTGAAGCTGCTTTCTGTTTTCTTGATGAGTGAAGCAAGAGGGGCGTGTTTGGTTGCCGTACCAACTTTTGCATGCATTGTACTCCCTCCATTCCTAAATATTTGTCTTTCTAGAGTTTTATACAATTGACTATATACAAAACAAAATGAGTGAATATATACTCTAAAATATGTCTATATACATTCGTATGTAAAAGTTTATTTGAATCTCTAAAAAGACAAGTATTTAGGAACGGAAGGAGTAGTTGCCATTATCTAATCGGTCTGCCCAAGAAAAAACAGTCCAAAAATCAGCATATGCATGTAGTTTGATTGTCCGCAATCAGCATATGCATATAGTTTCATTGCCCGCATTTAGGCTAGCAGCATGAGGAAATTAATTTAAGCCGCGGTTTAGTTGGCTGCGTTGCAGTAAGCACACATATGACACGTTGTTTTTTGTTTTTTTTGAAATACGGCCCGTGGGCAATTTTATTCATTTATAGACCGTACACAATCCGAGTGCAAAACTGCACTTAGGAATACAGGGGTAGTAAAAAAGTTCATGCTGCTCATCTCAGTAGTAACACCATGCCTAGCCAAAACATAAGCTGCTTCATTGGCCTCTCTACCATTATGCTGAATCTCTACCCCCTGGAAAAGCGAGAGATATGAGTACATCTCTCTGAAGATAGGGCCACCCACCGAACAATGAATCCCGGCGTTCCAGTCATCTACTACTGGTTTGCAATCTGATATGATCTCCACCTTAGGCCATCCTCTGTCCATAGCTAGCAGCATGGCATCTCTGCACCCCATTGCTTCGCACACATATGGATCAGTAAGCCCCTCATATGAGACATATCTCCCTTCCTGAAACTCTCCTTTGTGATTTCTTGCCACTATCGCTGTCCCAGCTCTGTGTCCCATAGCATCAGTTGCAGCATCCACATTGAGCTTCACCACACCTTCTGCCGGGGCCTTCCACCTTTCTTTCTGCCGTTGTACGATCTTGTCGTTGGCTGGTATATTCAGAGCTCTCAGGTGCTCCTGTATGAGCTCCATAGACCTGATCGGTTGGTACTGTCGCTCCCCATGAGTGTACTTCTTGCGGTCGCTCCATATTGCCCACATCACCGAGATTACAACGGCTGCATCCTCCTTTGCGATGAAACTAGGGTCGAGGAGATGCCTTGTCCAAGTCAGAGGTAGCAACGTAGGGAGGTTACAGCCAAAAAATCCGAGTGCCTCTGCCCAGAACACTTGTGCATGTGTGCAGGTAACCAAGGAATGAAACAATGTCTCATCTTCATGTCCACACAACGCACAAATCACACCATCGCCAATATGTCTCTTTGCGAGCTCCGCCTTGGCAGGTAGGAACCCTTTCATCACCCTCCACCAGAAGATTCGAAATTTGGGTTGAACATTCAGCTTCCATAGACGTTTCCAGCTTTCTTCCTCTCCCGATGAGCTGCCCGCCGAGCTGTGGCCTTCGTCATGTATCTGTTTTAACACTCGGTAAGCCGATCTGACAGAGAAGACGCCAGATCGCTCCCAGGCCCAAGCCCAAAAATCATCCTCATTTATTCTTGGTCTCGGCAAGTTCAGAATCACGTCGACGTCCGATCTCAAAAAAAGTTTCTGTAGCAGCTCCGTGTTCCACTGCCCATTCTCCTCGTGCAACAAGTCAGAAACTAGTTGCACAGGTTCATTAGACAACCTGCAGATCGGCTTCATTGAGGTCGTTCCATCTATCCACTGATCATGCCAGATCTCAGTTGTTTGTCCGTTCCCCACACGGCGGATCAGTCCTTGTTTGAGGACCTCCCGTCCTTGTAAAATCGCCCGACAAGTGCGTGAAGAACTGGCTGGACAACCAGCCTGAAGGAAGTTCCCATCTGGGTAGTAGCGGCCTCGCAAGACCCTTGCACATAAACTTTCTGGGTCTACCAGTAGTCGCCAAGCTTGCTTGGCTAACATTGCGTCATTAAACAGCTCCAGGTCACGGAAACCTAGCCCCCCCTTAGACTTTGGGATTGCTAACTCCGGCCATGCTTGCCAATGCATACCTTTCTTGTCAAGAGATCCTGCCGACCAATACTTGACATTACTGTCATGATTCTACCGCACAAGCCTTTAGTGAGTTTGAAGCAACTCATAGAGAAGGCCGGTAGTGCTTGGACCACTGACTTGATATGCACCTCTTTCCCCGCACTCGATGCTTTCCGGAAATCCCATCCTTGAACCCTTGACCTTGCCGCCTCAGCAATATGCTCGAAATTCTGATCTGTTATCCTCCCTGCTGCGGTTGGCAAGCCCAGATATTTCTCCGAGAGGGCCTCTCTCTGAATCTGCAGTACATTCTTAACCCCTCTCTTCGTCGATGCCCCACACTTTGGGCTAAAGAAAACTGAACTTTTGTGTCTATTAGCACTTTTGCCTGAGCCAAGGCTATAGGCAGTCAAAATCTCATTGAGACGTACTGCACTTCTCCTATCTGCCTTCATGAATATCAAGCAATCATCCACAAATAGCAGGTGTGAAATCCACGGGGATCTCATTCCTGCTCTAATGCCTCTGTCAATCCATCCCCCGTCATAGTTTTTCAACATACATGATAGGCCCTCCCCGCATAGCAAAAACAGGTAAGGGGATACTAGGCATCCTTGTCGTAGGCCTCTTGATGGGTGGAAAGGAGGTAGGAGCTCCCCATTAACTTTGACCTGGAAGGATACAGAATTGACACATTTCATCACCAAAGAAATCCAATCCTCAGAGAAACCGAGTTGGACCATGATGCCTTGTAGATAGTCCCATTCCACTCGATCGTATGCTTTCATCATATCGATCTTAACTGCACACCATCCCTGCTTCCCTTTCTTCCTCTTCATTGCCTGGACACACTCATATGCAGTCAGGATGTTATCAGCTATGAGCCGTCCTGGCACAAAGGCACTTTGCTCTTCAGAGATGATTTCATCTAAAATCTCACGAAGATGGTTAGCCAAAACTTTCGAACACATCTTATAAATAACATTACACAAGGAGATGGGTCTGTATTGAGTAATGTTTTGAGGATTTTTAACCTTTGGTATTATAACAATCACTGTCCTGTTTACCGACTCCGGCATTTGTCCCCCACTCAGGAAATTGAGGACTGCAGCAGTCACATCCTCCCCGATGAGGTGCCAATGCCGTTTGGAACCATCCTCTCCCGGAGCCTTCGAAGGCGCCATTCCAAATAGCGCAGCCTTCACTTCTTCCGCTTTGAACGACCTCGTCAGCCTCTCGTTCATCTGCTCAGTTACCTTAGTCGGTACAGCACCTCGTCTATAACCAATTCTTCTTGGGCAGTATAGAGATTGGTATAGAAATTCTGGACCTCTACATGGATGGCCTCCTTACTTTCACAGACCTATCCACTAGCGTCCACCAGCGCCGAGATCCTGTTGCGCGCACGTCTAGCAGTAGACTGCGCATGAAAGAACTCAGTATTCCGATCTCCCGCACACAGCCAGTTGACCCGGGATCTTTGCTTCGCCATTATTTCCTCTCTCAGTAAAAGCTCATTCAGCTGCCTGGCTAGATCCTTCTCCCGCTGAGAAGATCCCCTGTACAGGGAATTACTCTTCTCCCTCTCAAATTCCTTGCGCAACTTCTTCAGTTTCCTTCTTACATCACCAAACTTCTTTGCTTTCTAGTCAGTGAGGTGTCCTTGCATGTGTACCAGATTCCTTTGGAGGTCCCGGAGGGAAAAGTTCCCCAACCCATGCATCCAGCCACTCTCCACCGCGGATACATAAGATTTTTCCCGATGCCACACATCCTCATACATAAACTGGCGCTGACCCACCCCATCATCCGCGTCTATTTTCTTGATGCGGGCTGTAACTAAGCAATGATCTGATCTTAGGAAGGTCACATGCCGAACTCTGGTTGCTTCGTACAAGCTCAAAGATGCCGGGTTAGCAAGAAACCGGTCCGGTCTCACTTTCACATTAGCATCATCATCCTGTCTATTGTTCCATGTGTAAGGAATACCCGTGAAACCCAAGTCATGGAATTCACAATCCGCTATCACCTCACGGAAGCCTAGAATTGTCCACTCTGCTCTATCATGTGACCCAAAGTACTCACTATTATCAGTGATCTCATTGAAGTCTCCACCACAGAGCCACGACAAAGAGCTTTGCGCATTCAACTGCCTCAATCGTTCCCAACTTTGGGATCTCTCACTTTGACGGGCTTTAGCATAGAATCCAGTAAAACGCCACGTCTTGCGATCCGAGCCCACATTCTCTACCTTTACATCAATATGTTGATCTGAATAGTTGTTCAAAGTTACATCCACTTCATGCGACCAAAATAAGGCCAATCCGCCACTTAAGCCAAAACTGCTTATGGGCACACACCCAGCAAAACCCAAATGGTTTGTTAAATCTGCCACTCTAGAACCCTTGATCTTTGTTTCAGAGATAAAGACCAAGGCGTGCGCTTCCGCTCTCAACAGATGGTGGAGTCCTCGAACTGTCTCCGGGTTCGCAAGCCCGCGATAGTTCCACACAAAGAGATTCATTGATCCTGGCGGGGCTGTCCAGCAGCCGCCGCCTCCTTTGACAAGCTATTTTCCCCCTCTACTCTCATCTTCTTCGAATCTCTGCTGTCTGACTGTGACTCGCTCGATACATCCTTATCATTTGTTCTCTTCTTGACTAAAGTCTCCTGATCAACAAGCATAAGGGGCATATTACCTGACCCCCCTACTCCACTCTGCCCATCCATGTTCACCCTCCGGTACACTTGGTTCCTTCCTTGCACCTGACCTCTCCCTCTATGAGTCGGGCCTCCACGTCCTCCTCCACCGCCACCTCTCGAATTAAAGTGATATACCACTCCTTGCACCTTTCCCTTTGTAGCTTTGTTTGGGGAGGTAACTTCTTCTCCTTTCTCAACAACTTCATCTTCTCCTTCCTCTTCTTCTGCAGTATTCCTAGTCTGATTCCATCCACCCCTCTCGGGTACATTGCTCCATCTCTTATTACGTAGTGGTACTCTCAGGTTCTCTCCATAGGGGAGATTTACCTGATCATCTCTCCGTGCAGGCGACGGGCAGTACTGATCTGCATGCCCCAGTCTTCCACACGAGAAACAAAAATATGGCGGAGATTCATATTGAATTTCATAAAAAACATCCTCCTTTGTTCTTGCCGATTCCAACCTTACCCACCTCATCAGCGGTTCGTGGACATTGATCCACACTCTTGCATGAAGGGCTTCTCCATAGGCAAAACCCCTAGCATCCACATCCATCTTGATGACCTTCCCAATCAGTTTCGCGATTCTTTCTGGCCACGGGTGACATCTCATATTGAAAGGTAAGTTGATAACCCTAGCCCAGATTTGCATCATCTCGAACTTCAAGTCCGATGGCCTGTTTTTCACATCAAAGATTTCTAGCACCACTGCATGCTTGCCTACCATCCACGGGCCACCTTCAAAGATTCTGTCTCTTTCCCTCTTTCCTTCGAAACTAGACAAGAACATATTGTCCCCCACTGAGCTGAATGACAAGCCCCTCACATTGCCCCAGGCAGGGCGCAACGCCTCCTCGATGGTGTTTACATGCAGTACCCTTCTATTCAGAACCTTGCCCACCACCGCCAAGATTGGATCTCCTTGCGCCTCCTCCTGATCATCCACCACAAGCTTTGCACTTTCTCTGTCCGTCAGATTCATCTTCTCCATCATCCTCTCAACCCCTTCTCTCTCCTTACCAGCGTTCGTTGAAGAACTAGACATCGCCGCCGATCCCCCTTAACTCGATCCCCATCCGTCCCGCATGTTACCAAGGGTGTGCAGGGTCGCCAGGACCCCCCTTAATCACCCCGAGCACACGGACAGGGAGCAGGCAAGAGGAGCGCAGTCTGGGCGGAAGATCGCAGCCGAAATACCTCAGATCGCGCCTCGGGAGGTCGAGTCGCCCGAGCGCCGCCGTTCCACTCGAAACCCTAGAAAATGTTTCGGGGATACACATTGTTTGGTTGTAATCTGCATAAGTTCTTGTTACCACTTCTCACTAGTGATGATCTTACCACACATTACCTGAACATTCAGTCCTAGCTAAGAAACAAATGACAGTTCATCCTAACTACTATGAAATGACATTACAAATTATTAAGAGCCATACGGATGAATAGGGGAAAATTCATAAGTGATATATCCATCCTCTTCCTCTTCCGTTATTTCTTCTTTTTTGGCTTGTTCTTCTTGTCCTCATCTAGTACTACTCTTGCTCTTCTTCTTCTTCTTCAGATCCTTGTTTGGCCTTTATTATCCCACAATGCATGTACCCACTCCATCCTTTTGTTCTTCCGGGCTTCACTGTCAAATGCCTTCACACTATTGTCGGAGCTCACAACATCGTCAGGCGTCAATCTTCCTCCTGAGGCATCAGTTCATCACAACCTCATTGCAAGATCCAATTATGCATAATACAACAGGCAAGCACAAGCTAAACTAAGTGGAGAAAGCGGGGAATGGCTTCTGATTTAGGATCTTAAACTTGTTCTTCAGAGCTCCAAATGCCCTCTAAACAGTAACTCTAAGGCTGAAATGTCTGAGATTAAACAACCCCCGTGCAGTTCTAGGATAGTTCCTACCAATGAACTCGTTCAGATGGTACCTGATTTTCCTAAAGGGTGGAAGAACACATGGCCTACATGCATAGCCAACATCTCCTAGGTAGAACTTGCCATCGGAAATGTTGATGCCATCAGGACGACTCATGATGTCATTGAGAATGTTGGCATCATGTGCTGATCCTTCCCATCCATCACATATGTGAACTTTAGATCAAAGTCCACAACAACAAGCATATTTTGCCTTGTGTAGTGCTTTCTATCTCTGTATGCTGCAGACTGTGTCCTCGACACTCTGGCAGTGACATGAGTACCATCTATTGCCCCAATTCAATCCTGAAATTGCATTACAAGATTGTGTTATGGATATAGCCGAACAATACAAGCATATCAAGGCATGAACTACATATTGTCAGTGCTCCCTTGAAGTATGGATATCATCTTGGGCTACTTCGAATCTTGGTAGGAGTCCGGTCGGTTGGTGACACGATCATCTCTCCTCTGAGTTCCCCAAGAGAATACATCACTTGTATGAAGTACCTGAGATGGTCACCATTGATCTCATGGAGGTGTTGTGTATAATGTCTGTTGGAAATATGCCCTAGAGGCAATAATAAAATGGTTATTATTATATTTCTTTGTTCATGGTAATAGTCTATTATTCATGCTACAATTGTGTTATCCGGGAATCGTAATACACGTGTGAATACATAGAACACAACGTGTCCCTAGTGAGCCTCTAGTTGACTAGCTCGTTGATCAACAGATAGTCATGGTTTCCTGACTATGGGCATTGGATGTCATTGATAACGGGATCACATCATTAGGAGAATGGTGTGATGGACAAGACCCAATCCTAAGCATAGCTCAAAGATCGTGTAGTTCGTTTAGCTAGAGCTTTTCCAAATGTCAAGTATCATTTCCTTAGACCATGAGATTATGCAACTCCCGGATACCGCAGGAGTGCTTTGGGTGTGCCAAACGTCACAATGTAACTGGGTGACTATAAAGGTGCACAACGGGTATCTCCGAAAGTGTCTGTTGGGTTGGCACAAATCGAGACTGGGATTTGTCACTACGGATGACGGAGAGGTATCTCTGGGCCCACTCGGTAATGCATCATCATAATGAGCTCAATATGACCAAGTGTCTGGTCACGGGATCATGCATTGCGGTATGAGTAAAGTGACTTGCCGGTAACGAGATTAAACGAGGTATTGGGATACCGACGATCGAATCTCGGGCATGTAACGTACCGATTGACAAAGGGAATTGTATACGGGGTTGCTTAAATCCTCGACATCATGGTTCATCCGATGAGATCATAGAGGAGCATGTGGGAGCCAACATGGGTATCCAGATCCCGTTTTTGGTTATTGACTGGAGAGGCGTCTCGGTCATGTCTGCATGTCTCCCGAACCCGTAGGGTCTACACACTTAAGGTTCGGTGATGCTAGGGTTGTAGAGATATGAGTATGCAGTAAACCGAAAGTTGTTCGGAGTCCCGGATGAGATCCCGGACGTCACGAGGAGTTCCGGAATGGTCCGGAGGTAAAGAATTATATATAGGAAGTCAGGTTTCGACCATCGGGAAAGTTTCGGGGGTCACCGGTATTGTACCGGGACCACCGGAAGGGTCCCGGGGGTCCACCGGGTGGGGCCTGTTGGAAATATGCCCTAGAGGCAATAATAAAAGTATTATTATATTTCAATGTTCATGATAAATGTCTTTTATTCATGCTATAACTATATTATCCGGAAATCGTAATACACGTGTGAATACTTAGACCACAATATGTCCCTGGTGAGCCTCTAGTTGACTAGCTCGTTGTGATCAACAGATAGTCATGGTTTCCTGACTATGGACATTGGATGTCGTTGATAACGGGATCACATCATTAGGAGAATGATGTGATGGACAAGACCCAATCCTAAGCATAGCATAAAAGATCGTGTAGTTCGTTTTGCTAGAGCTTTGCCAATGTCAAGTATTTCTTCCTTCGACCATGAGATCGTGTAATTCCCGGATACCGTAAGAGTGCCTTGGGTGTATCAAACGTCACAACGTAACTGGGTGACTATAAAGGTGCATTACAGGTATCTCCGAAAGTATCTGTTGGGTTGACACGGATCGAGACTGGGATTTGTCACTCCGTATGACGGAGAGGTATCTCTGGGCCCACTCGGTAATGCATCATCATTATGAGCTCAATGTGACCAAGGTGTTGGACACGGGATCATGCATTACGGTACGAGTAAAGTGACTTGCCGGTAACGAGACTGAACAAGGTATTGGGATACCGACGATCGAGTCTCGGGCAAGTAACGTACCGATTGACAAAGGGAATTGTATACAGGGTTTGATCGAATCCTCGACATAGTGGTTCATCCGATGACAACATCGAGGAGCATGTGGGATACATCATGGGTATCCAGATCCCGCTGTTGGTTATTGACCTGAGAGCGTCTCGGTCATGTCTGCATGTCTCCCGAACCCGTAGGGTCTACACACTTAAGGTTCGGTGACGCTAGGGTTATTAGGAAGACTAGTATGTGACTACCGAATGTTGTTCGGAGTCCCGGATGGGATCCTAGACATCACGAGGAGCTCCGGAAGGGTCCGGAGGTAAAGATTTATATATGGGAAGTTGTCAAACGGGCACCGGGAAGTTTCGGGGTCATACCGATATTGTACCGGGGCCACCGGAAGGGTTCCGGGGGTCCACCGGGAGGGGCCACCCCTCCCGGGGGGCCACATGGGCTGCGTGGGGCAGGGAGCCAGCCCCTGGTGG
>NC_041381.1:451228461-451232399 GCF_002162155.2 Triticum dicoccoides | reverse complement strand
TAATATTACACATGTTCATAGTGTAGATGCCAAAAGATGTAAAGTTGATAACGATAGTCCCACATACTTGTGGCACTGCCGCCTTGGTCACATTGGTGTCAAGCGCATGAAGAAGCTCCATGCCGATGGACTTTTAGAGTCTCTTGATTATGAATCGTTTGACACGTGCGAACCATGCCTCATGGGCAAGATGACCAAGACTCCGTTCTCCGGAACAATGGAGCGAGCAACCAACTTATTGGAAATCATACATACCGATGTGTGCGGTCCAATGAGCGTTGAGGCTCGCGGAGGATATCGTTATGTTCTCACTCTCACTGATGACTTAAGTAGATATGGGTATGTCTACTTAATGAAACACAAGTCTGAGACCTTTGAAAAGTTCAAGGAATTTCAGAATGAGGTAGAGAATCAACGTGACCGAAAGATAAAATTCTTACGATCAGATCATGGAGGAGAATACCTAAGTCACGAATTTGGTACACACTTAAGGAAATGTGGAATCGTTTCACAACTCACGCCGCCTGGAACACCTCAGCAAAACGGTGTGTTCGAACGTCGTAATCGCACTCTATTGGATATGGTGCGGTCTATGATGTCTCTTACCGATTTACCGCTATCATTTTGGGGATACGCTCTAGAGACAGCTACATTCACTTTAAATAGGGAACCGTCTAAATCCGTTGAGACGACACCGTATGAATTATGGTTTGGAAAGAAACCTAAGCTGTCGTTTCTAAAAGTTTGGGGATGCGATGCTTATGTCAAGAAACTTCAACCTGAAAAGCTCGAACCCAAGTCGGAAAAATGCGTCTTCATAGGATACCCTAAGGAAACTGTCGGGTATACCTTCTACTTAAGATCCAAGGGCAAAATCTTTGTTGCCAAGAACGGATGCTTTCTGGAAAAAGAGTTTCTCTCGAAAGAAGTAAGTGGGAGGAAAGTAGAACTCGATGAAGTACTACCTCTTGAACGGGAAAGTGGCGCAGTGCAGGAAACCGTTCTTGTGATGCCCACACCAACTGAAGAGGAAAACAATGATGATGATCAAGGTACTTCGGATCAAGTTACTACTAAACTTCGTAGGTCCACAAGGACATGTTCCGCACCAGAGTGGTACGGCAGCCCTGTCCTGGAAATCATGTTGTTAGACAACAATGAACCTTCGAACTATGAAGAAGCGATGGCGGGCCCGGATTCCAACAAATGGCTTGAAGCCATGAAATCCGAGATAGAATCCATGTATGAAAACAAAGTATGGACTTTGACAGACTTGCCCGATGATCGGCGAGCGATAGAAAACAAATGGATTTTTAAGAAGAAGACGGACGCGGATGGTAATGTTACCATTTATAAGGCTCGACTTGTCGCTAAGGGTTATCGACAAGTTCAAGGGATTGACTATGACGAGACTTTCTCTCCCGTAGCGAAGCTGAAGTCCGTCCGAATCATGTTAGCAATTGCCGCATACTATGATTATGAGATATGGCAAATGGACGTCAAAACGGCATTCCTTAACGGACATCTTAAGGAAGAACTGTATATGATGCAGCCGGAAGGTTTTGTCGATCCTCGGAACGCTAACAAAGTATGCAAGCTCCAGCGATCCATTTATGGACTGGTGCAAGCATCTCGGAGTTGGAACATTCGCTTTGATGAGATGATCAAAGCGTTTGGGTTTATGCAGACTTATGGAGAAGCCTGCGTTTACAAGAAAGTGAGTGGGAGCTCTGTAGCATTTCTCATATTATATGTAGATGACATACTCTTGATGGGAAATAATATAGAATTTCTGGACAGCATTAAGGCCTACTTGAATAAGTGTTTTTCAATGAAGGACCTTGGAGAAGTTGCTTATATATTAGGCATCAAGATCTATAGAGATAGATCGAGACGCCTCATAGGTCTTTCACAAAGCACATACCTTGATAAGATTTTGAAGAGGTTCAAAATGGATCAGTCCAAGAAGGGGTTCTTGCCTATGTTACAAGGTGTGAGATTGAGCTCGGCTCAGTCACCGACCACGGCAAAAGATAAAGAAGAGATGAGTGTCATCCCCTATGCTTCAGCCATAGGATCTATTATGTATGCCATGCTGTGTACCAGACCCGATGTAAACCTTGCCGTAAGTTTGGTAGCAAGATACCAAAGTAATCCCGGCAAGGAACACTGGACAGCGGTCAAGAATATCCTGAAGTACCTGAAAAGGACGAAGGACATGTTTCTCGTTTATGGAAGAGACGAAGAGCTCGTCGTAAAGGGTTACGTCGACGCTAGCTTCGACTCAGATCTGGATGACTCTAAGTCATAAACCGGATACGTGTATATGTTGAATAGTGGAGCAGTAAGCTGGTGTAGCTGCAAGCAGAGCGTCGTGGCGGGATCTACGTGTGAAGCGGAGTACATGGCAGCCTCGGAGGCAGCGCATGAAGCGATTTGGGTGAAGGAGTTCATCACCGACCTAGGAGTCATACCCAATGCGTCGGGGCCGATCAAACTCTTCTGTGACAACACTGGAGCTATTGCCCTCGCCAAGGAGCCCAGGTTTCACAAGAAGACCAGGCACATCAAGCGTCGTTTCAACTCCATCCGTGAAAATGTTCAAGATGGAGACATAGAGATTTGCAAAGTGCACACGGATCTGAATGTCACAGATCTGCTGACTAAACCTCTCTCACGTGCAAAACATGATCAACACCAGAACTCTATGGGTGTTCGATTCATCACAATGTAACTAGATTGGTGACTCTAGTGCAAGTGGGAGACTGTTGGAAATATGCCCTAGAGGCAATAACAAAAGTATTATTATATTTCAATGTTCATGATAAATGTCTTTTATTCATGCTATAACTGTATTATCCGGAAATCGTAATACACGTGTGAATACTTAGACCACAATATGTCCCTGGTGAGCCTCTAGTTGACTAGCTCGTTGTGATCAACAGATAGTCATGGTTTCCTGACTATGGACATTGGATGTCGTTGATAACGGGATCACATCATTAGGAGAATGATGTGATGGACAAGACCCAATCCTAAGCATAGCATAAAAGATCGTGTAGTTCGTTTTGCTAGAGCTTTGCCAATGTCAAGTATTTCTTCCTTCGACCATGAGATCGTGTAACTCCCGGATACCGTAAGAGTGCCTTGGGTGTATCAAACGTCACAACGTAACTGGGTGACTATAAAGGTGCATTAGAGGTATCTCCGAAAGTATCTGTTGGGTTGACACGGATCGAGACTGGGATTTGTCACTCCGTATGACGGAGAGGTATCTCTGGGCCCACTCGGTAATGCATCATCATTATGAGCTCAATGTGACCAAGGTGTTGGACACGGGATCATGCATTACGGTACGAGTAAAGTGACTTGCCGGTAACGAGACTGAACAAGGTATTGGGATACCGACGATCGAGTCTCGGGCAAGTAACGTACCGATTGACAAAGGGAATTGTATACAGGGTTTGATCGAATCCTCGACATAGTGGTTCATCCGATGACAACATCGAGGAGCATGTGGGATCCATCATGGGTATCCAGATCCCGCTGTTGGTTATTGACCTGAGAGCGTCTCGGTCATGTCTGCATGTCTCCCGAACCCGTAGGGTCTACACACTTAAGGTTCGGTGACGCTAGGGTTATTAGGAAGACTAGTATGTGACTACCGAATGTTGTTCGGAGTCCCGGATGGGATCCTAGACGTCACGAGGAGCTCCGGAAGGGTCCGGAGGTAAAGATTTATATATGGGAAGTTGTCAAACGGGCACCGGGAAGTTTCGGGGTCATACCGGTATTGTACCGGGGCCACCGGAAGGGTTCCGGGGGTCCACCGGGAGGGGCCACCCCTCCCGGGGGGCCACATGGGCTGCGTGGGGCAGGGAGGCAGCCCCTGGTTGGCTGGCCGCACCCCCTCCCTTGGGCCCTTGCGCCTAGGGTTG